>NC_080389.1:51137636-51355663 GCF_028751815.1 Salvia miltiorrhiza
CCTGTAACTCAAAATCTTTAACTACTGCTGATATCACTTTGTAGCATAATAGACTTGGACATCCTTGTAACAATGTTCTCATTTCTGCTTTAAGATCAATGAATAAAACCATGAGTTTGAATTCAAAATCCTTCTGTGATTCTTGTGCACTAGGGAAAATACATGCTATCTCATTTCCTACTCTACTATTAAAACTACAGCACCTTTTCAACTTGTTCACACAGATGTGTGGGGACCCAGCCCTCCTCCCATCTACTGATGGTGATGCATCTTCTTCGACTTTGGGCCATTTGGCCCTATTTTTCCCTTTATTTGCGTCGGTACAGGTCTGTCAGGGGGAAAACAAAGTTGTAAAGGAAGAAAGGTCAGAAGTCAGAGAGAACGGAATAAATGCGGTCAGAATGGGCATTACCGAGCCTGGATTGCTAAGTCATGTTTACCAGCATGGAGCTTCGGCCAACAAGTAACCTCTCCAATTCAACTTGGGCATGGGAACCTGGAGCAACCCACCTGGTATAAGTCACACCAAAGAGAGCAATCCGTCTGATCGTTACCATGAGAAGCAGACAGCCAGAGCCATAAAAGGAAGGTAAATCTCGGAGATCTCGAATAAACAAGTAGAAGGTGGAAGAAGAAACTGGAAGGATCAAAGGAATGGGAAAGGTTGACTAAGCTTGCAGCTGGACGGCCATCTTCAATCAGGATCAATCAAAGATTGAGCTAATTAAGGAAAGAAGATCCCGGCGAAGATTTGGAACCGGCGCAGCTAGGGTTAGGCCTCTACCATCCGGCAGTATAAAAGACTAATGGTGTGCAGCGTGAAGAAGCTCTTGACACCTTGAAACTCTTGTTTTTACTTTTAGCATTCAATTAAGTTCGCCGTGTGTGGCATCCAAAACAATTTACATTCTCGTGTTCTTTTTCTTCTTTTCCGTTGTGTTTCTACTTTTGAACAAGTTCGAAGGCTTGAAACCTAGGTACTATTTATCTAATCCCGTATTTCTTTTCGTTCTATAATGTGTTTAATCCTTTTTGCATTTATGAATTGTGTTATGTGTGAGTAATTCCCTTGGTGAGGTTTTAGGGGTGGAAATAATTGTTGTTAACATGTAAACATTCGTGAGGCACTTGTTCTTTCGGTTGAATCTCGTGGTTCCGGAAGGATCTGTTCGAAACCATGGGCAGTAGGGGCCTAACGGGTGATCTCGTTCGTAAAACGCTGTCCATGTTAAGCAAAGGCCAGGGGATACCAAGGTACAACAATCAGTATGCCCAAGACCGAGTAGCTGAGCAGCGTCAACAAAAGGCGTTGTAGATCCAGAAGGTGGGGAAAGGGTTGATGGGATACACTGCCCTTCCTCAGTCTTGGGCTTCTCTAGAGACTATCCATCAACTGTGACGAGGCATAAAGCCATGGTTATCAAACGAGGAAAGCAATCTCAGCGCCGTAGCATGTCTATGACTGGTCGGCTGACAAAGCCGGAAATAGTTGAGTCCAGGAGGCATGTGTCACTAAAAGCGTGGAGTTGGGGACCTCGGGAGAGAAGGTTGGTGAGGGTCATACTTGGTGAGCAACGGGTATGACTACTATCTAAGGAGGAGTGAAGCACTGCCTTGTGACCGGGGATTGTGTGACCTTCGGACCAAGTGACCACAATGAGATCAACCATCCTATATGTGAAGTGCAACCCCTTGAAACGCCCCAATGTCTTTGGGCCACGCCTTGGGCTTGTATGAATCGTAGAAGGATCATCAGTGTGCCTATGACCGAAACGAATGTTAACAACAGTTACGACCTAACCGAATAACCTCACCCCTTTGTTATTATTGATCTTGTTTATTTCTTGTGCAGAGTATACAGATTGAGAATTGTGACACCTCAGTTTGTCGTAGGAGAACAAAGTGGTTCCTCACTCCCTGTGGGATTCGACCCTACACTTACCACTAAGGCTAAGTTCTTATTGCGAGAAGTAGGAGCGTGTACAGTCTGTACTGGGCATACACAGGTATATTGTCCGCACCGCACGACGGGTGTGTGTCAAAATTGGCGCCGTTGCCGGGGAGTGACGCGCAACAATTTTGTTCTCTCCTCATTCCATCTTCCGCTACTGGTGTATGCGTGGAACTCGTAGAGCTGTAAGAGCATTGGTATTTGACCCCGATATTGATCGTACAGAAAGACGACTGCGCGCAGAAGCACGAATAGCGAGACGCGAAGCTATGGCAGAAGCCGAACAAGCAGATGCCGTACCGAAGCAGACCCTCAGACAGTTGGCATACCCAACTAACCTCAACTTGAGGCCGAACGGAATCACCTTACCTGCAAATCCGTTCGCACCTCGTCGGTATGACATGAAGCCCTCATTGCTTCAAATCTTACCGAAGTTCAATGGATATCAAGGAGATGACCCTCATACTCATCTCCAAGATTTTGAGATGACAGTCATGCACCAATCAAATGATGAACAGCAAGAGTATGTCAAGTTGATACTCTTCCCTTTTACCTTGGTGGACAATGCAAGAAGATGGCTGTATGACCTACCGAGGGCAATGTCACTACATGGGCACAACTGCAACAAGCCTTCTTGGAAGAATTCTTCCCAGCAGCACGAGTGGAGCGGATGCGATGGGATATCCGCAGCATAAGGCAAGATGGGCTAGAATCCTTCTACGAATACTGGACAAGATTCAAGAGAATGTTAAGCAATTGCCCCCATCACCAAATCTCTCCGAAAGATCAGGTGGAGAGCTTTGTAAAGGGCATGCGGAGGAACGATCGCAGTCTAGTCCTAGCAGCTTGTAATGGATCGTTGATGAGCAAAACCCCGCTGGAAATCTTCCAACTGTTGGGCACCATGGCAGAGGAATCACGCGATGAAGGGCATGAAAGGAATCTGGAGAAACCAAGGAAAGCTGAAGAGAAGGAAGGGATGTCTAATCTGGAGAAAACTATGGAGAAGAGCATGAACGAACTCAAGGAACTTCTTTCGGGCTTGACTATACCAAAGAAGATTCGCCAGTGTGGCCTTTGCGATGCCACTGGACACCAATCTGAAAATTGTCCAAATTTTGGTGAAGATATTGTTGATGTCAATGCCATGGGAGGACATGATGGAAATCCACGGAAGTACGATCCTTATGCAAATACTTACAACCCTGGGTGGAGAGATCACCCCAACTTTAGGTGGAAGCAAGATGGTCAGCCCCAACAGCAGAACAATATGGGCGCACCAGTGCAACGTCCTCAGTATAATCAGAACCAGCATCAACAACAATACCAGTTAGGACCACCTCAACACCACAACCAGAATCAGCAACAACCTCCTTACCAACCCCCACATCGGAGAGCACCTTGGGAAGAAGCAATTGAAAGCATGGCTAAGGAGAGCGAGAAGTTTCGCAATGAAATTCGTGCCGGCATGAACCAAACTAACCAGCAAATTAGTCATTTGACTAAGGCAGTGGCCAAACTGGAGGAGAACGCTGGTAAACTCCCAGCCATGGGAATCAACCCCAGAGAGCATGCCCAAGTAGTGCTAACCGAGTTTCCTGAGGGGGAAGAAAAGGAGGAAGGATTGTTAGCAGAAGCTGAATTGCTTCGAGGAGGGTGGAATAAGAACGGGAAGGGTCCAACCAATGAACAAGCTGGAGGTGGCAACCCAACCGAAGCACCCTACTCGGGACGCTTGAAACAGAAGGCTAGAGAGAAGGAAGCAAGTGAAATGATGAAGATGTTTCAGAAGGTTGAGTTAAGCATACCTTTACTCGATGCTATCAGGCAAATCCCCAAATATGCCAAGTTCTTGAAAGACCTTTGTTCAAGAAAAGTCAAAATGGAGGAAGAAGTCCGGTACGTGATGGGAGAAAGTGTTTCGGCAGTGATCCAACGGAAGCTACCCGCTAAGCGAAAGGATCCAGGGATGTTTACCATTCCATGCAACATAGGAGGAACCAACATGGATAAGGCAATGATGGATCTTGGAGCCTCCATTAATGTGATGCCGTTGGCTGTGTACAAGAGATTGAATATTGGCGAGATGAGGGACACCCGTGTGGTCATACAGTTAGCTGACAGATCCAACGCTTACCCTGAAGGAGTAGTGGAAGACGTGCTGATCAAGGTTGGGGATTTGATTTTCCCAGCAGACTTCTATGTTCTAGATACCGGACCTGAAACTGGAGAGAATGCCATACTATTGGGAAGGCCGTTCATGATGACCGCCGGAACCAAGATCGATATGAAAAACCGGAATCTTGACATGTGAGTTCGACGGAGTTCAAGTGGAATTCAATATCTATGAGACCATGAAGAGGAAACAAGCAATGGAGACGGTGGACATGGTCGATGTATTTGAACCCTTGGTGCAGGAACAAGGAATTACTTTCGGTTCCAGGGATACCACGGAGAAGGTGATTCAATATGGTCTGACTGATCGGGATGCCGAACATATGGAGGACGATGAAATGAAGGAAGCTATCATGGAGCTCTACTCCCTCCGAGAAAGCACTTTAGAAGCCGAGGTGGAGGTAGACCAGAAGATCAAGGAATTAATCCAGGAAGTCTATCTAGCTGGGGGAGCAGAGGCAAGCAAACCAGAGTTATTGGCTCAGTATGGGCAGAACGAGAAGCTGTTACCTTCAATTCAGAAAGCACCCGTTTTGGAGCTCAAACAATTACCTAAGCATTTACAGTATGCTTATTTGGGACCAGAAGAGACTTTACCAGTTATCATCAGTTCTGATCTAATCGTCGTGCAGCAAGACCGATTGGTCAGAGTATTACGAGAGAATAGGGAAGCCATCGGTTGGACCTTAGCTGATATAAAAGGCATCAGTCCTACGGAGTGTATGCATCACATTTACCTTGAGGAGGGAGCCAGACCCGTTCGAGATTCTCAAAGGAAGATGAACCCGGTCATGAAAGAGGTGGTGCTGAAAGAAATTCTCAAGTTGTTGGAGTTGGGAATCATCTATCCCATATCCGATAGCCAATGGGTGAGTCCAGTCCATGTCGTACCGAAGAAGTCAGGGATACAGGTTGTGGAGAATGATCAAGGCGAGCTTGTGCCCACCCGATTGCAAACTGGATGGAGAGTTTGCATTGATTACAGGAAGCTGAATGATGCAACCAGGAAGGACCACTTCCCACTGCCCTTTATCGACCAGATGTTGGAGAGATTGGCCGGTAATGCCTATTACTGTTTTCTAGACGGATATTCTGGATACATGCAAATTTTTGTGGCACATGAGGACCAAGAGAAAACCACTTTCACCTGCGTATTTGGGACATTTGCATACCGGAGAATGCCGTTCGGACTCTGCAACGCACCGGGAACTTTTCAACGGTGTATGATGAGCATCTTCTCCGACCTATTGGAGAATTGCATTGAAGTATTCATGGATGACTTCACCGTATATGGTAATTCTTTCGACACATATTTGAAGCATCTAGAGCTTGTCCTGAAAAGATGTGTGGAGAAAAGCTTAGTCCTTAATTATGAAAAATGCCATTTTATGGTAAGGGAAGGAATAGTGCTTGGGCACGTGATTTCAGAGAGGGGTATTGAAGTGGACAAGGCGAAAGTCGATTCCATCGCCAAATTGCCCTACCCGACGACCGTGAAGCACATACGGGCATTCCTAGGCCATGCAGGCTTCTACCGGCGATTTATCAAAGATTTTGCCAAGATTGCCCAGCCCATGACCAGACTTCTTCAACAAGATGTGCCGTTTGAGTTTGACGATGATTGTAAGGAGGCATTCACAATTTTAAGAAACAAGTTGGTGTCGGCCCCCATTATTCAACCACCGGTGTGGGACATACCGTTCGAGATCATGTGCGATGCCAGCAACCACGCCGTTGGAGCAGTACTGGGACAGAAGAAAGGCAAAGAGAGTTTCGTAATTTATTACGCATCCAAAACACTGAATCCAGCACAGTGCAGCTATACCACCACTGAGAAAGAACTACTGGCGGTGGTATTTGCCATAGAAAAGTTTCGTTCCTATCTTTTGGGAACAAAGGCGGTGGTCTACACGGATCATGCTGCGTTGAAATACTTGATGGCCAAGAAGGAATCCAAACCTCGACTCATCAGGTGGATTCTGCTACTACAAGAGTTCAATATAGAGATAAGGGACAAGAAAGGAGCTGCGAACCTCGTAGCGGACCATTTGAGCAGGTTGCAACTGGAAGAAGATGACGGTATGCCCATTACCGATACCTTTCCAGACGAGAGATTATATTCCATGAGCGCCCTGGAGGAAGAAGAAGAGCTGTATACTCTAACCAAGCAGGAGCCCTGGTATGCGGATATAGCTAACTACCTGACTACCAAAGAGTTACCCTCAGGATTGACAAGATTCGAACAACGGAAGTTACTCGTACAAGCACGGTATTATTACTGGGAGGATCCATATCTCTGGAAGACTGGAGCAGATCAAGTCATACGGAGATGCATACCTGAGGATGAGCATGCCCAAATTTTGGACATGTGTCATGGAACAGCAAATAGCGGATATTTTGGAGGAAAACGCACGGCCCACAGAATCTTGGAGAGTGGATTCTACTGGCCCACCATATTCGCGGATGCAAAGAAATGGGTACAGAGCTGCCTGAAGTGTCAGATGACTGGAGGTATTACCGCAAATGATGAAATGCCACAAGTTTCGATCATGCCGGTCGAAATTTTCGACGTATGGGGAATTGACTTTATGGGACCCTTCCCAAAGTCAAGGAACTACGAATACATTTTGGTGGCAGTAGATTATGTGTCAAAGTGGATTGAAGCCAAGGCAACCACAAGCAATGATGCCCATACCGTGGCAAGTTTCCTGAAGGAACAAGTGTTCGGGAGATATGGTATACCCAAAATTCTAATCAGTGACCAAGGGTCCCATTTCTGTAACGCCATTATCAGAGCACTAACCAAGAAAATGGGGGTGACACATAAGGTCACCACTGCATATCACCCTCAAGCAAATGGGCAAGCCGAGATTTCAAATAGGGAGATAAAGAGCATCCTGGAAAAGGTGGTGCACCCCAACCGTAAGGACTGGAGTGATCATTTGGGAGATGCGTTATGGGCATACAGAACGGCTTTCAAGACACCGATTGGGATGTCCCCGTTCCGTTTACTCTATGGGAAAAGATGTCATTTGCCTGTGGAGATAGAACATAAGGCATACTAGGCTATCAAGCAAATCAATCTCAGTATGACCCTAGCTGGAGAAACAAGAAAGTTGCAGCTGAGTGAGTTGGAAGAACTTCGGTTGGAGGCTTACGATAATGCGGTGCTCTATAAAGAGCGAACCAAAAGGATCCATGATGCCAAGATCAGGAAGAAGGAATTCTTGGTGGGATAAAAAGTCCTACTTTTCAACTCACGCTTCAAGATGATGGCTGGGAAGCTTCGTTCAAAGTGGTCAGGACCATTCGTGATCAAAGGAATCTTTTCAAATGGAAGCATTGAAGTATATGATCACAATGGAGTTGATACGTTCGTGGTGAATGGGCATCGCCTAAAGCCCTATCATGAGCTTGCTGAAGTAGGAAAAGAGAAGGAGAAGTGCCACCTTCTCGACCCTGAATACGAATGAAGAGTGAAGGAAGGTCGAGCTCAAGACGAGAAACAAGAGCGCTTGCTGGGAGGCAACCCAGTGTGGTTACTTCGGTATGGTCTATACCGAATTTTCTTTTTCTTTAAAGTTGTTTTGTTTTTGTTTGGATGCACTAACATGCAGGAAAGTCGGACTGAGATAATTTAGAAAGAGGCCCAGAGGTTGATCCAAGCCCACTTTACGTTGCAAAGTGTGTAGGTGGAGAGTTAGGGATTGGAACGGTCTGGAAGAGGGCTTACAGAGGGAGATGACGCGAGCGTGTCAGAGGCAGGCGGCGATGTGACTGCAACTCTTCGGTTTCCGCAGAAATTTGAAATTCAAATTTTGGCCAAGTTTTTATTTCCTTAAAAATTTCTTTTTTCTGCCATAACCGTCACACTTACCATATTCAAAGCCTCAACCCACGATCTTCCTCCCCACAAACCCTAACCTCCGAAAAAACTGCTACACCACGATCACCACTCGCCTCAAACCCTAAATTCCCATAATTATCGATCACCCTTCTTAAAGACCAACCCTGCCTCCAAAAATCCCACAAAATCCGAAACTTCTGCACAAATCCTAAGTATTTTGATCTCTGCAAATCGCAATGGCCAAAACCAAAGG
Source organism: Salvia miltiorrhiza (assembly GCF_028751815.1). NCBI lineage: Eukaryota > Viridiplantae > Streptophyta > Magnoliopsida > Lamiales > Lamiaceae > Salvia > Salvia miltiorrhiza. The sequence continues at coordinate 51,145,863 of NC_080389.1, forward strand.
AGGAGCAGGCTCCGGAAGCAACCAACCACCGAAGAAGAAAGGCGCCAAACTCCCACCCCCAAAGCGTACCACAAGGAGGACCGCTTCGGAGGAGACCTCCACTAAAATCACCGAAGACCCTTTGCTGGAGATCCAGCCCGAGGACAAAGGGCGTGCCGAAGTCCTCCAACAAGAGGAATGAGAAGTAGCAAGAGCAGCCGCCGAGTCGACGCAACCGGAAGAAGGGGAGCCCGAGCTCATCCCTCCTGTGAAGAAATCAAAGAAGGCTCAGGGGAGCAAAGCAACTCCGGCGCAATCCACTGTCGCACCACCACCTATTCAAGCTCAACCGCAACCACAATTTCCAGAAACCTCCATGCAGGAGGGGAAAACAGCTTCCGAGGAAACGGAAGCGGAGGAGGAGAAGGGCGAAGAAGAGAAGGTGGAAGAGGAAGAGGATGACGAAGCAGAGGAAGGTGGGGGCGTTCAGGAGAGGGAAGTAGAAATCCGACACCCCAGAGCAAGAGACCCGGAGTAAAAAGGAAGCTAGACGTTGCCAAACCCCCACTGCCAGTTAAGGCCAAACCGGCGTCGGCAGGCAGTAAGATCCGAACAAAAGCTGAGCAGAGTAAGAAACCAAGGAAACCCACTGCAGCCGAAAAAGGGAAAGCCAAGGAGATGGAGGAACCGATGGAAGTAGACCCAGAGAGAATCGAGACAGTTGAAAGCTCCAACTCGGAGGATGTGGTCGCCCCTGCTAAGCTAGTGACGAGCACAATCACCTCAAAACCTAAGGGTGTCAAGCGCAGGGGAGTGGTACGACCCAGCACTATGGAGACGGCCATACCGAGGGACAGTCAGAGGCATGCCGTTTTACAGAATCGGGAGATAACTCCTTGGTATTTTCTGGTGACTGAAGTGTTGGAAAGTTTCGGGATAAAAGAACGTGTGGAGGGATATTTCGAGAGCATTGGTTGGGGAAAAATTCTGAAGTGGAATGTGTTGGCGTTCAAGAGTTTGTCGGAAGAGTTCATGAGTACGGTAGAGTTCAAGCCAAAGGGAAATTACTCAATCGAAACACCAGGTACCCTCCGCTTCCAGTTGCGAGGGAAGGTGTTTCCACTCTCCATCAACGACTTGAACATCCACCTGGGAGTAATAGAGGACAAGGAAGTATATGATGATGAGTATAAACAAGCTGAAACCATGGCCCCACCGGAGTGGCGCAGTCAGATTGACCAGTACTGGTCCCAACTCTCAACGGGGGCCAAATATGTGAAGAATATCAGCAAATCCAACGAACTCCGCGACCCAGCCCGGCAGATTTGCCATCGTTGGTTGGCTTATAACATCTATGGCCGAATTGAGGGATCCAATGTCGTCACGCAGCAAGAGCTCTTTGTGCTCTGGTGCATGGTGGAGAGAAAGAGGGTGAACTTTGGGTTCACCGCTGCACTGCAATTTCAGTATGGGGTAACCCATACCAACAAGTATCTCTCCTTATGCCCACTGGTGACTCTCTTGGCAAAGAAGCTTGCAGGTTTCAACGAGGAAGCCCCGGATGAGGCAGCTGCAGCAGAAACCCGACTCTTTGATATCTGGCGGTTGGTGCGTTGGCGGATTGTGGAGATGGATGAAGGTGGTAGCCACCGTTTGGTCCAACCAGAAGGCAGCTCAGTTCGACCCGAACCGAAGGTTGCACAGGAACAGGGAACTTCTCGCCCAATCAGTGGCGAGATTATCAAGCTGACGGCCGAACTAAAGGAAATCAAAGACGAGCTGGTGATGCTGGGAGGAGAAGTGGCCACGTTGAGGGATACTGTGGAAGAAGGATTCAAAGTGATGGAAGCTGGCTTTAAAGAAATCAAGGAGATGCTGACTGCGGAGGCGAGATCCTCCGGCCAAAACGACTAAGTACCTTTCCCCTGAACTCGTAGATTAGGTTTTATTTTATCTTTTGCTTTTCTTGTTTTAGTGTCTGTTTAATCTGTTTTTGAGTCGAGTCTACTTGCATTGTTTGATGGTGAAAGATTGTGCATGCTGATTTCTGTTTTGGTATGATTGGTGAATTGAGTGTGAAATGCATGATGGTGGTTGTGAGGATACTAAGAATACCCCACCGGTGAGATCAGGGCCAAATTGAAAAAAATGCATGTTTATGGAGAGAATTTGCTGTGACTAGGAAATCCAGACTTTGTTTGAGGACTCATTTTGCTAGTACATGACTTGTGTGATTTGGGCACGATTCTTTGATTTAGGGCCCCAGATTTTTTCTTTGATATGCAATGTGAAAAATATTCCCTTGTATGCCAACTTGAGCCGAATTAATTCTTTCTTGAGCTTTGTTGATGTTATATCTAGGAGAAAGAATTTATGAAGTGAATAAAATGGTGAACAAGGAATTACAGGAAAGAAAGAAAATCTGGGCACAAAAAAAATATTGTATAAATTTATTGCCCACAAAAGAATCCAAGGAAAGATGAGTCCCATTGAAAATGGGGGAATAAAGGGTTGGTTGTAACTGTACTGAATGTGTACACTGAGTAAGGGTGATACTGAAATTAGCCACTCAACCATATATACCTCACCTTAGCCCCGTATGCCCCATTACAACCCAACAAAGACCCTTTGATGAGTCATACTGGTGTGCTTAACTTGCAGTCATCAATCAAACTCTTAGAGGAACTAGCACAGCAAATTATGAGTGTAAACACTTAACCCGGTGCTTGAGCGAAAAGAGAGACTACCATCACACTTTATGCATGATCATTACTCTGGTTTGTGGTCTGTTTGAACTGAATGATGCATGTTGGTATGATCTGATCCTGAAATCTGTGCAAGTTTCGTGTCTTTTAGTTTTATTCCTTTTCTTTCAACCTTTTCGTCCGTGTCTTCTGTGAATCCACCTACATACTTGAGGGCAAGTATACTTTAAGTGTGTAGGTGTGATGCGTCTTCGACTTTTGGGCCATTTGGCCCTATTTTTCCCTTTATTTGCGTCGGTACAGGTCTGTCAGGGGGAAAAATGAAGTTGTAAAGGAAGAAAGGTCAGAAGAGCGGAAACGGAAGAAATGCGGTCAGAATGGGCATTACCGAGCCTGGATTGCTAAGTCATGTTTACCAGCATGGAGCTTCGGCCAACAAGTACCTCTCCAATTCAACTTGGGGCATGGGAACCTGGAGCAACCCACCTGGTATAAGTCACACCAAAGAGAGCAATCCGTCTGATCGTTACCATGAGAAGCAGACAGCCAGAGCCATAAAAGGAAGGTAAATCTCGGAGATCTCGAAGAAACAAGTAGAAGGTGGAAGAAGAAACTGGAAGGATCAAAGGAATGGGAAAGGTTGACTAAGCTTGCAGCTGGACGCCATCTTCAATCAGGATCAATCAAAGATTGAGCTAATTAAGGAAAGAAGATCCCGGCGAAGATTTGGAACCGGCGCAGCTAGGGTTAGGCCTCTACCATCCGGCAGTATAAAAGACTAATGGTGTGCAGCGTGAAGAAGCTCTTGACACCTTGAAACTCTTGTTTTTACTTTTAGCATTCAATTAAGTTCGCCGTGTGTGGCATCCAAAACAATTTACATTCTCGTGTTCTTTTTCTTCTTTTCCATTGTGTTTCTACTTTTGAACAAGTTCGAAGGCTTGAAACCTAGGTACTATTTATCTAATCCAGTATTTCTTTTCGTTCTATAATGTGTTTAATCCTTTTTGCATTTATGAATTGTGTTATGTGTGAGTAATTCCCTTGGTGAGGTTTTAGGGGTGGAAATAATTGTTGTTAACATGTAAACATTCGTGAGGCACTTGTTCTTTCGGTTGAATCTCGTGGTTCCGGAAGGATCTGTTTGAAACCATGGGCAGTAGGGGCCTAACAGGTGATCTCCGTTCGGTAAAACGCTGTCCATGTTAAGCAAAGGCCAGGGGATACCAAGGTACAACAATCAGTATGCCCAAGACCGAGTAGCTGAGCAGCGTCAACAAAAGGCGTGGTAGATCCAGAAGGTGGGGAAAGGGTTGATGGGATACACTGCCCTTCCTCAGTCTTGGGCTTCTCTAGAGACTATCCATCAACTGTGACGAGGCATAAAGCCATGGTTATCAAACGAGGAAAGCAATCTCGGCGCCGTAGCATGTCTATGACTGGTCGGCTGACAAAGCCGGAAATAGTTGAGTCCAGGAGGCATGTGTCACTAAAAGCGTGGAGTTGGGGACCTCGGGAGAGAAGGTTGGTGAGGGTCATACTTGGTGAGCAACGGGTATGACTACTATCTAAGGAGGAGTGAAGCACTGCCTTGTGACCGGGGATTGTGTGACCTTCGGACCAAGTGACCACAATGAGATCAACCATCCTATATGTGAAGTGCAACCCCTTGAAACGCCCTAATGTCTTTGGGCCACGCCTTGGGCTTGTATGAATCGTAGAAGGATCATCAGTGTGCCTATGACCGAAACGAATGTTAACAACAGTTACGACCTAACCGAATAACCTCACCCCTTTGTTATTATTGATCTTGTTTATTTCTTGTGCAGAGTATACAGATTGAGAATTGTGACACCTCAGTTTGTCGTAGGAGAACAAAGTGGTTCCTCACTCCTTGTGGGATTCGACCCTACACTTACCACTAAGGCTAAGTTCTTATTGCGAGAAGTAGGAGCGTGTACTGTCTGTACTGGGCATACACAGGTATTTTGTCCGCACCGCACGATGGGTGTGTGTCAGATGGCTATAGATATTATGTGCATTTCATTGATGATTTCACACGTTTTACTTGGATTTTTCCCCTCACAGCAAAATCTGAAGTACAAAACATATTCATAAAATTCCTAAAGTTCATTGAGAGACAGTATAATACTAAACTCAAGGCTCTCCAATCTGATTGGGGAGGTGAGTATAGGCCATTAAAACCTCTTCTTGATAGTTTAGGAATTCAGTTTAGACACTCATGCCCACACACTCACCAACAAAATGAAAAATCTGAGAGGAAACATAGACATATTATGGAACTTGGTCTTACTTTGTTAGCTACTGCCACTCTTCCTCAAAGTTTTTGGTGGGATGCTTTCACCACTGCAGTCTACATAATAATAGACTTCCAACTCCCTCTTTACATAACGTCTCTCCATATCAGACTTTATTTCATCAAATCCCAGATTACAACTTCCTTAAAACATTTGGTTGCAGTTGTTTTCCATATCTTAGAGCCTATAATACTTCTAAACTCCAGTACAGGTCCTCCAAATGTTTGTTCTTAGGTTATAGTCATGACCATAAAGGCTACAGATGCTTACATCCATCAAGTAGGCTCTACAATATTGCTAGATCAGTGCAATTCAATGAAGAAGAATTTCCCTATTCCAAGCTGTTCTCTGCATCTGCCCCAGACTCAGTGCCAAGTCAGTCACCTACTACCTTTATTCCTCCTATTTTACCTCCCATTTTACCAACTCCTCACAATCCACACTCTCTATTGCCTTCTAATAATCAATATTCTCCGTATCTTCATCTACACTCTCCTACTCAAAATGATAATACTTCTCAACAATGTCTCTCACCTGCTTCAATTTCAAACACCTCCAAGACTGTTTCAAATACTAGCATACCTACTTCTCATCTCCTTTCCAGTCCTCATATAGCTCCCACCTCCACTCCACCACCTCAACCAAAACAACATCCAATGACCACTAGATCTAAAGTAGGTATCTTCAAACCAAAGGTATATCTAGCCATCTCTCATATCCCTCCTTCTGCCCTATTCACCTCAGCTGAACATACTATTACACCCACACGCATAATGGAACCTACCTCTGATTCTGCTGCTATTAATGATCCCTTGTGGTACCATGTTATGGAAGATGAAATTAAAGCCATTCAACAAAAAGAAACTTGGGATGTTATCCCTCCAACTCCAGGTATGAAGCCCATAGATTGTAAATGGGTTTATAGAGTTAAATTGCATCCTGGTGATACTCTAGACAAGTTAAAAGCCCGACTTGTTGCCAAGGAATTTCAACAACTAGCAGGTTTGGACTTTCTTGAAACCTTCAGCCCAGTTATCAAGCCTGTGTCTGCCAGATTGCTCTTCTCATTAGCTGCTTCTTATCACTAGGATATCCAGCATATAGATATAAATAATGCAATTTTAAATGGCTATTTGGATAGGCCTGTTTATATGAAACAGCCCCCAGGTTTTGAAGATCCCAATCATCCTGATTGGGTTTGCAGGCTAAAAAAATCTCTCTATGGGCTGAGACAAGCTCCTAGAGCTTGGTATGAAAGATTGAAATCACATTTACTCAGGTATGGATTCAAACATTCGGCATCTGATCACTCTCTGTTCTTCATGAGAAAAATTGGTTGTTTACTACTGGTTTTAGTATATGTTGATGACATCCTTATTACTGGAGAAGACCCTACTCTTGTCAGTGAGTTTATACAGTCTCTGTCTACTGCATTTGCTCTAAAAACATTGGGGAATGTTAATTTTTTTCTTGGTGTGGAAGTATCCAAGAAAGGCCATTCTTATAAGCTTTCTCAGACAATATACATTCGCGGTCTCCTCACCAAAACCAATCTCATTGACAGCAAGTCTCAGCCATCACCATATGATAGTGGTCTCAAGCTTCACAAGGTAGATAGCTCGGCCTTCTCAAATCCAACCTTATATCGAAGCACCATTGGGGCACTCCAATATCTCACCATCACTCGTCCAGATATCTCATTTGTGGTTAATAAACTGAGCCAGTTTTTGCAGAATCCCACAGAATTGCAATGGAAAGCTTGCAAGCGATTATTACGTTATTTGAAGGGCACTATCTCTCATTCCCATTATTTTTCCTCCTCATCTTACATGACTTTAAATGGTTTCACAGATGCAGATTGGGCCGGCTCTATCGATGATAGAAAATCTACCGGTGGTTATCTCATCTTCTTGGGTCCAAACCTACTTTCCTGGAGTTCTAAAAAGCAAGGAATCGTGTCAAGAAGTTCAACCGAGGCCGAATATAGATCTCTAGCTGATGCTTCTATGGAGGTTGTATGGATTAAGTCGCTCCTTGCTGAAATTGGCTACTCTCTTCCCTAAACTCCTGTGCTTTGGTACGACAACAAGAGTGCTTCAGCCATGGCTTCAAACCCGGTCCTTTCATGCCCGGACGAAGCACATTGAAATAGACATTCACTTCGTTCGTGACAAAGTTATAAAGAAAGAGTTGGACGTGCAACATATATCTTCCAGTGACCAGATAGCAGACGTGTTAACGAAGCCTTTACCAATCAACCGGTTTCAGTCTCTCGTTGATAAGTTGCCTTTTGAGAAAGGCTAGAAATCTTGTTTTTTGGGGTTGTATTAGAGAGTTAGTTAATGAGCCAGCTAAATGAGCTATTAGGTAGTTAGTTAAGAGAGCTGTTATGCAGCTGGAGTTGTTATCCAACGTGTCAAAAGTCAGTAAGAAGGCTAGGTGTTAAGTTAATCTATTCTACTATGTGTAATCTCTATAAATAGAAGATTAATGAATTAATGGAAAACGTGATTTTCTCCTGCATATCTTCTTCTCGCCTCTTCTCTTTATGATAGCTTAGATTCTATCAAACAATAATGAATAAAAAGTATTGATAGGGGAGAAATAGTCTCACATTAATCGAGTACTAATAGTGAAAATTAAGGGGTCACACATTAGAGAAAAATTATTAAATTATGTGTGGAGTTTATCCAAAAATAAAAAGGGCATATATTTAAGAGACAGCGGGAGTATAAAAAAAGGTAAATCATATTTGAAAAATTAAGAATGCATACTTTATACTCTCTCCGTCCTGTATATATAGGTTGAGTGAGATTTCATTAGAAATGAAAATATAAGTAAACTTTCTAATATGCTCATATATACTACTCCATCCGTCCCAGGCCAATAGGCTCAGTTATTTTCGGCACGGAGATTAAAAAACTTACTTATTGATAGGTAAATAGTGTGTGGTCCACCAAAAATTAAACAATTAAGTATTCCATTATTTTTTTCTAATCTCATTATGAGATTAGTAATCAGCAAGAACGAATTCAACAAAAGAATTCCAAAAATCAAGAACGAAAATTCCCTTATTTCATTCTTCTTCAAGCTTCAACAATTCAGCAAATTATGAGAGAAAAAATTCACAAAAAAATCAAGAATGAAACTTTCAACAACAAAATCATGAACCCTAAATCAAGAAAATTCAGATATGCAAATCAAACCTTAAATCAAGAATTAGAAATCAAACTTTCAGAAACTTTCTACCAAATCAAGAACCCTAAATCAAGAACTGAGAAATCAAACTCTGAGAAAGAAAATTCCAAATCTGCAAGAGTGGAGGGTGGAGACGGCGGAGGACGCGGTAGAGGGTGGAGACGATAGAACACGGTGGAGATGAAGAACGCGGTGGAGGCGGCTTGGGTTTGCACCGCTAGAGACGGCGGCGGTGGGGGCTTCGAACCGTCCCACCGACGAAGGAGAGGCGGCTGTGGCGTAGCAGGGGCTGTGTCCATGCATCCTGTTTCCGTAGAGAGAGAAATCAAGATGGGAGTGAAGGTGAGAACGAGATGGAGAGGGCGAGGGGGCGACGGCGCCGTGGCGTTGAACGGTGGAGGCTGTGGTCTTGAGGCGGCGGCGGATGCTATGGTCTTGAGAGGGAAAGAGAGCGATTGAGAGAGGAAGGAGAGAGAAAATGAGAGTTATAATTAGGGGTGTGTATCCCTTTTAATTAAGTAGTTATTGTTGGGAACCTTGTGGAATATCCTAACCCTTGTTTTGATGATACCAAAATTCATAGGACTTAATTGTAATAGACTAGAATCTCTTTGAACTCAAGTGTTAGAGTTCGTTTCTAGTTTAGCTTGCGGTGTCGAAGACTGAAGACTGAAGAACGAAGGACTGAAGACTGAAGACTGCAGATACCAACTGAAGTATCAGTTGAAGAATCAGTTGAAGACTGATTACTTAATGCGCGCAATGGACTGATACTAAAGTCAAGTATCAGTTGAATATTCCTCCTCGGACTGATCTTCCAACGTTCAGAAGAAGCCATGTGCTCACAAAGTACAGCCGCATTAAATGCAGAGATCTCAGGATCTTATCTCTGCAGAGGTCATTCCTATCTGGTGGTTACTTTTCAGAGACGTCACATCTTCTGTCCATCAAAGAGAGCCGTTTCCACCCAGACAAGGAACCTCGAAGATTGAAGCCTCAGCCCAAATTCGAATTGCTCTCCAACGGAAGAAATCTTGAGGACGATCTGATAAACATGCATTTTTACCTCCTCGTGTGTCATTTTTGATGCTTAGTTGTGAGGATTTTGTGTGTTTGATGGTCTATTTGAGCTTATATTCGTTTATGGTCAAGAACTTGTTACGTGCTTGTTTTTGAACGAATTTTCAGAAATAATGAAGTCGAATTTGGAAGAATTGGCTGAAATACAAGTTGTAGTTCGTCTCGAGAGGAGTTTGTGAGCGCAAACGGATCATAAATCGGAGTTCGAACGAGAGAGAACGAGCCAAAACAAAATCGCTGCGCAAAGCTGTCAGGAGTTCTGTTTCGTCACGCGGGCCGGCCATGCGGCCGCGCGACGTGGCCGCGCGAGTCGCCGTATTTCCGCTCAAAATTCGTTTTTTAGCGATTTTGGGTATTTTTTTAGAGCTACAAGACATAGGGCATATAAATACTCCCCAAGAATTTATTATCTGCAGCTTTTATCATCTTATATCATATTTTACTTTTCCTGAGAGCTGGGGGAGACGGAGAACGGAGCAGAGCAAGATTGAAGATTCTCAACTATACTACGGTTTTATTGTTGAATGATTATTTGTATTTTTGAGATTTTGATTTCTAGTCATATGTCTATGTGTGGCTAGAATCCTTTTTCCCAGGGTTTAGGGAGTAGACATGATTTGAATTTCTAACTGTTTGATTCGATTAATTGAGATTGTTATTCCTTTTTATGTTCTTGTTATTATTATTTGCTTTATTGATTGGCCACCAATTTAGCATAATCATAGGTTTTAATTTGAGATCGGGAGATGATAATTATTACCTGAACTAAGAACATATAACACATTTATTTTAATTCTAAAGGGAATTGATAATTGTGAGGGCGTTAATCCTAGGAACTTTTAGGAGTTACATGTTAGAAGTGCGATCCGGGGACGATAGCCTTGCATGTAATCAACAGTTTGTATGCCACGGGAGTGGGTATAGACTAGTTTTGAGATTGCCTTAGGAATCGTCTTATTAATTGAATTGAACATGTTAGTTAGGAGAATCTGTTGAAACCTTTGCCTTGGGAAATCTTCTCTTATCTGTTTCTCTGTTTCGCAGCTTGATTTATTTTCTTTCCTGTTGTTTACTTATTTAGTTTTTAAAACCAAAACTCTTATTTTCGTTTGTCCAGATAGAGTAGGATAATTTAGGATAGGAATTGGTAAATTCAGTCTCTGTGGAATACGACCTTACTTGCTACTGTACACAATTGCACCCGTACACTTGCGGCGTGTCAAATAAAATAGCGAACAAGTTTTTGGCGCCGTTGCCGGGGATTGATTTTTATCAGTACTATCTGTTGATTATTTGATACTAATTTGGATTTTTTTTTTGTTATTTTTATTTATTTTCTCTATTTTTCTTTTGGTTCTTATTTTTTGGTTCTGGAGTTTTTCCAGGTAGTTCATGAGCAGCGATGGAGATTTCTGATAGCGTGAGCACTACATGCTATCAATGGCCAGCCGAGAGGGTATATTTGGAGAATGTTGCTGCCACCAGAAATTCTGATTCAGTTACTTTGTTAGCCACTCAAATCGCTGCATTGTCTTCCAAGATAAATGCTTTGAGTATTGCTAAGATGGAGTCAGTTGTGAACAATCCGATGATGATGGAAGAGGCAAATTTTGTCAGCAATTGGAATTTCAGGAATTTTCAGTAGGGTGGATTTCAAAGAGGACAACAGGGAAACAATCAGAGTTGGCAACAGTTCTATCATGGAGGGTGCCCGAATAACGCGCTTCAGGCTCCACCAGGCTTCTCTGTCACCAATGGAGTCATCAATGAGGAGAATAAGCCTAATTTGGAAGAGCTGCTGATGAAATTTATCTCCAAGTCGAATGAGATGATGGAGAAGCTTGAGTCTACCACTGCTGCTTTAGGGACCCGGATGAAGGTGTTTGAGACTCAGATGACTCAAATAGCCACTGCTATTAACAATCTAGATCAGTCGGGTCAATTCTCAAGCAATACCGTGGTAAGTCCAAAAGAGCAGTGTATGACCATTGAGCTCGAAAGTGATACATCATATGAAGAGCCTCAAGCGATGGAAGAAGAGCAAGAAGTTCTGAAAGTTGAGATAAGCTTGAAGGATGAAAATTTTAAAAGTGTTGAAGAGCGCAATGTCCTAAATGTAGTCAACACTTGCATCAACCAAGGGAAATCATTGAAGGCTTGTCTCTTTAGCTTTTATCTAACTCCATCTTTTGATTTTAATTTTGATTCATCTGATGAACACTTTTTGGAGTGTGGTGGTACTTCTGATTGTTCACAGGATGGCCATAGTTTTCAAGAAATTTTGAAGGTTGGAAAACCACTTTATCATTGGTTTGCAACAGATGATGTTCTCAAATTTGATGAAAAGTGGCCGCCACCTATACCTACTGGATCGTTGAGCTAACGGAGTTAAAAATAGCGCTTATTGGGAGGCAACCCAATTTTCGGTTAGTTTGTTCCTTTTCGTTTGTTTGTTTGTTTGTTTGTTTTCGTGCCCCAATTTTTCAGGCGGGATGAGTTTTCTTAGTCTTGCTTTGGTGGTTTCTTTGTGATGTTAGCTTGATGATGATGCAAGTAGTGTAGAGATTGGTTGGATAACTGGCTTATGATGATTTTTGGTTAAAACTTGTGAAATTTCATGCGTTTGTGTTGATATTGTTGAGATTGAGCATGAATGATGAATGATAAGCATGGTCTCTATGTGTTTACAATCAATGAAATAAGCTGTGAGGATTTGAGCCTTGACTGTCATTATTTTACAGTCTTATTTCTTATTCTTGAGTGATTGTTCGAGCATGCATGTTTCTCACTAGAACTTGTCTTGGTTTCTCCCTCGAGGTCACATAGTGTGCTTAATAACTTTGAGATGATAGAAGGCCATCTTTGCTAGCCTATATATCCCATACTTGCCCTTTTACTATATATGATCCTAGTTCGCCCCCTTTGAGCCTTATTTTCTATTTTATTTGATTTAGCTGTGGGTGGGAGTTTGGAGATTGTTGTTATGGGGTAGTTGGTTTGTGGAGATGCGTGATAATGGTTTATGAACTTTGATCTTGATTGAAAATAATCCTAGTACCCTACAAGTTGTTGAAAAACAAAATGAAAAAAAGAAAAAGAAAAAAAAAAGAAAAGTGAGAAAAGTGGAAAAAATGGGTACATAGGATACATTAGAAAGACATAATATCATGAGAAATAATTTTTGTGTTGTGGTGGATTATATTTTGAAAAATTTGGTTTTGTGGAAGGTGGAGGATAGAATTGAGTAAGAATGTTATAAGGTTGGTGATGATGTTACTTTGATTCGCATCTTTTAGTCACTTAGCCAAATATATCATACCTTGCCAAAGAGCCTACATTACAACCCTCAATAAAGACCTTTTTGATCTTGGTTATAGGAGCACACATTTAGTGGTGGAGAGGTGAGATGATTGACAAGCTTATGGATGAGTACTTGTTTAGTTTGAACTGAGCGTATACACGTCCTTTTTGAATTAATACACATTGAGAGTTGAGAGTTCTTATTTTCTTTATCTTTTTGGTGAGGATTGCAAGTCATTGAGACCACAATTTGAAGTTTGTCATGAGTGTGATATCTTGATGATTGGAGATACAAATGCATGTTGGTAATTTTGTTGACAAATCTGAAGCCACAATGTTATCCACTTTTCTCTGCGCTCTTGTTGATTCATTCTTTGTAGTATAGTGGTAAGTATTCCCGCCTGCCACCCCCCCAAACTTGAACTATTGTCCGTCCTCGGACAAAACAAAGATGAACCAAGAATGAATCAACAAGAGCGTAGAAAAAAGTGGATAACATTGTGGCTTCAGATTTGTCAACAAAATTACCAACATGCATTTGTATCTCCAATCATCAAGATATCACACTCATGACAAACTTCAAATTGTGGTCTCAATGACTTGCAATCCTCACCAAAAAGATAAAGAAAATAAGAACTCTCAACTCTCAAGTGTATCAATCAAAGATATGGACGTGTTTACACTCAGTTCAAGCAAAACAAGTACTCAACCATAAGTTTGTCAATCGTCTCACCTCTCCACCACTTAATGTGTGCTCTTATAACCAAGATCAAAAAGGTCTTCATTAAGGGTTGTAATGTAGGCTCTTTGGTAAGGTGAGATATATTTGGCTGAGTGACTAAAAGATACTCCTCAATGTAGCACAATCATCACCAACCTTATAGCATTCTTACTCAACACAATCATCCACCTCCCATAAACCAAAATTTTCAATACAAAACCATCACAACTCATCATTTATTCCTCATGACATTATTACTTTCTAAAGCATTCTATGTACCTCTTTTCTTTTTTGATAGAAATAGAGTAATAGGAAAACCGATGTGATAAGCAGAAAGATGACGCTCTCTTCTCCCTCGCTAACCCTAGCCTCATGCCATCCTTAACCGCCGCCGCCGCCGTCCGTTCTTCCGGTAGATGGCTTCCACGGTCATCGGTCCAGATAAGGGGGGACTCAATCTCCTCTCGATTTCAGCCAATTTTGAAGCACCTCGATCTCAATCTACTTATTCATCCCTTTCTCCGTTTCAGCGTTCTCTGCTCATGGGGTCGGGATCTTCTGCCGGAGCAGTTGCAGTTCGGCCGCGCTCGCCCGCTGCTGCTAAGGCTCCGATCGGTTCTATCGTCCCTACTTCTGTAGTCGACAACTCCTCCAAGAACCCTAACGTGCAGGAAACTAGGGTTTCTTATGCGATTGCCACAGGCAAGAAGACGGATCTGGCAGCGCATAACTTCCATGATCTCAAGCCCACGAAAGAGGGTGATCAGTTCTCCCTCAAAATACCGATGGATCTTTATCTTAAGGAAGTCAAGGAATTCGAATTTGCTTTGACGGGGCGCTTGCTGCTTCGGAAAGGTGATAAGCCTCGATCAACTATGGAACTTAAACTGGAGCTTCAGGACTTATGGAGTTTAACCTCTCATTGGCAACTCATTCCGTTGGGAAAAGGTTATTTTACGCTCCGATTTACTTCGGCAGCGGACTTTACGATAGCAAAGGCGAAAATGGTTTGGGAACTCTCAAAGGGGCATCTCCGACTCCGTAAATGGACCCGAAATTTTGATCCTTTTAAAGAGAACTCTCATTTGGCGAATGTTTGGGTTCGCATACACTATCTGCCAATTGAGTATTGGAATCCACAGGTGATCTCCGGGATTGGACGGTTTTTGGGTCATCCTTTGAAGATTGATAGAGCGACGGTGGGGCGCGAATTTGGGCAATTTGCACGCATACTAGTTGAAATGGATATGTCTCACAATCCCCATTCTTCTCTTCTGATTGACCGCGGGGATATTTCATTTTACGTTGAATTTGTCTTCAAAAATTTACCGCTCTACTGTGATAGTTGCAAAATAACTGGTCATGCACAGGATACGTGTCGGAAAAAAAGACGTGTAGAGCCGGCCTCTAAGATCGACTCTACGACTGTTGAAGGCGTGCCTGAACTACCAGATCCGAAGACACTGCCTGGCACTGAGTGGCAGGTTGTTGAGAGGGGAAAGAAGCACGTGGCTTCAACGGATCTGGCCGCCGGGGCGCAACAGCGTTCTCCGGGGAACTCCTTTGCTCTTCTTTCGACGGAAGAGCAAGAAATACAGCAAGAGCAGCAACAACTCCAGGTTGTTTCGGCGGTTCAGGAGCTGCGGCCTCAGCCAGCTGCGGCGATGGCTCTGGATGACAAGGGGGATGATATTCAGCAGGCTGGGAGCGATGTGGAGGTGGACGAGGAGATTCAGGTTGAGATGCCGGATGGAAGCGCAGCTGAGGTTGCTTTGGGGAATGACCTGACTTCCTCAAATTTGGACCGTAAGGCTTCGGTTCTTGAGACAAGCAGCGGGAATGAGGATGCACTTGCGGCAGCGGGAATCACTTCTCATGATGGCAAGGTTTCGAACACTACTACGACGGATGATTTTGCTAGTCGTCTAGGTAGGTTAGAGGAGCAAGTTAACCAGGGCATGCAAATGCTCGCTGAAAATGTGACGCCTAAGAGACGGGGCCGTCCTCTGAAGGGGATGGAACGTCCACGTGTTCCACAGAGTTCAGAAGATACTAAAAAAAATCGCCTCAGGAACGCAGTGGAAATGGGCTATAAGCCTAGAGACTTTGTCATTGATCATGGCAGAAGTGCTAGTATGCAGGTTATGAATAATATCGCCAAAGGTAGATGGGCAGATGAAATGGAGTTGCAAGAGCAGCACACAAATATGGATTTTCCTTTTTACTAGTTAGTTGTGTGTTTAGGGTGTTGAAGCCTTTCTGGCTTGTGAGTTCTTTTTCGTTGTTTTCTTGATCTCTTTTGAGTCCCGATCTCCTAGTCTGCGTCTTTGTGCTTTCATGAGATCATTTTTTCTTTTCCTTTTATATAAAATCGCATTTTAATGTACCTCTTTTCTTTCTTTTTCTTTTTTTCTCTTTTTTTTCTTTTTTTTTCAAACAAGCCAGGGTACTAGGATTTTTTCAATCAAGAACAAAATTCACAATTCATGATCACTCATCTCCACAACCCAATTATCTCATACCAATGATTCCCAAGCTCCCACCCATGGCTACGACAAAGAATATGTAAAAATAAGGCTCAAAAGGGGTGAACTAGGATCATATCAAGATATAGGACAAATATGGGATAAACAGGCTAGCAAAGATGGCCTTCTATCATCTCAAAGTTATTAAGCACACTATGTGACCTCGAGGGAGAAACCAAGACAAGTTCTAGTGAGACACATGCATGCTCGAACAATCACTCAAGAATAAGAAATAAGACTGTAAAAATGGTGACAGTCAAAGCTCAAATCTCACAGCTTATTTCATTGATTGCAAACACATAGAGACCATGCTTATCATTCATCAATCATGCTCAATCACAACGATATCAACACAAATGCATGCAATTTCACAATTTTAAAGCATAAATCATCATAAGCCAATTATCTAACCAATCTCTACACTACTCACATCTTCATCAAGGTAACATCACAGAGAAAACACCAAAGCAAGACTAAACAACTCAACGACGACACAAACAAAAACAACCAAAGAGAAAAATGCACCCACAAAGACACATCCCCCCAAACTTATTCACCATTAAGGAGAATAAGTTTGAAAAGGATTTGTGGGGCACAAAAACAACTAAAAAAATGAAAAGAAACGAACTAACCAAGATTGAGTTGCCTCCCAATAAGCGCTATTTTTAACGTCGTTAGCTCGACAGAACAGCAAACTCATTAAGGAGGTTGGTACAAGCAGTGCTGCGAACAGCTGCTCCCTGCTCCACTCTTGCCAGCCATGCTCCCTTCCTGCGAATTCTGATCACCTGGGTCCTGCCAAGAAAACTGATCCTCATCAAATATATTAAAAACATCAACACTTACCTCGCTCGGATCTTTAACTTTCTTGGGCACTTCGTCCTTGTGGATGCGGCATGGTTCATAGACAAAGAACGTTTTACTTTCCTCATGCACTCTCAACGTGAGCTCTCCTTTCTCCACATCAATCAAAGCTCTTCCCGTTGCAAGGAACGGGCGCCCCAAAATCAGCGGAATTTTGTTGTCGTCCTCAATGTCGAGAACCACAAAATCTGCAGGGAAAATAAAATCCCCCACCTTCACGAGCACATTCTCCACAATTCCACGAGGATAGGTGACCGACCTGTCCGCCATCTGCAGTCTCATAGATGTTGGCTTCAACTCTCCAATCGCCAGCTGCTGAAAAATAGATAGAGGCATGAGATTTATGCTCGCCCCTAGGTCGCAGAGTGACCTTCCGAAATGCTGGCCTCCAATGATGCAAGAAAGTGTCCTTCAAGAATTGAGATTCACCGTCTCAAATTCACAGTCTCATTTATGCTCGCCGGCAGCTTCCTCTGTAGGATCGCGCTGCATTCTTCATTGAGATTCACCGTCTCAAACTCACCCAGCCTCTTCTTCCTCGAGATGATGTCCTTCAAGAATTTCGCATACTTTGGCATCTCCTGCAGCGCCTCTACCAATGGAAGATTGATGTGCAACTTCTTGAAGATCTCTAAAAACTTGGAGAATTGCAGTTTCACCCTCTCTTTCTTATGGCGCTGAGGGAAAGGTATAGTCACAGTTGCTGGCGAAGTAGCTGTCTGCTTTTCATCCTTCTTTCTGCCAGAAACCTCAACAGTGACCTCCTCAGCTTTTTCCTCAATCAGCCGTGCACTCTCATCTTTTGCCGTCATGGCCCCTTCCTGTGTAGTCCCGCTCGGCAGATCAACCATCTTAAAATGACGCTGGGGAAACGGCATCCACCCCGGAGGACGCAGATGAGGTGGGAGTCGTCGGCCTTCCTCATGGACTCTCCACGATAACTCTCCTCTCTCCATCTCACGAGATCCATGGCTACCTTCAGAGGTAGCTTCATTCTTCAATCCGATGGCCATGCACTGCTCATTTGGGTTCACTTTGGCATTGTTCATGAGATTGCTCGACTGTTGGAGTTTGTTGACGGCGGTGGCTATTTGACCCAATTGGGTCTCAAACATCTTCATTTGAGTCCCCACAGCAACGGCATTGGACTCTAGCTTTTCCATCATCTCATCTGCCTTGGAGATGAACTTCATCATCAGCTCCTCTATATTTGGCTTCTTCTCTTCATTAATGATTCCATTCGTAACAGAGAAGCCTGGTGGAGATTGGATTGCATTGTTCGAATTCCCATAAGCCAAATTGGGATGTGGACGCCCTCCATGATGAAACTGTTGTCCACTATTGTATCCACCCTGTTGCCCATGCTGAAAGTTCTCATAGTTTCTGCCATTGATGTAGTTGGCGTCTTCTACGCCTGTTGGGATCTCCACAGCCGGCTCAGGATTGCCAACAGTTATGGCATTGATCTTCGAGTTCATCTCTGCCAGCTGAGTCAAAATCAATGCCATAGGGTCCGAACTGGAGGTAGCAGCAACTTTCTTCAAGTGAACTCTCTCGGATGGCCATTGATAGCTCGTGGTGGCCATACTCTCTATGATCTCCATAGCTTCAGAACTCCCCTTCTTGAGCAATGAGCCCCCTGCAGCTGTATCCATGAACATCCTGGTGCGCTCCCCACAAGCGTTATAAAACATGACCACCAGAGTCCCCTCATCAAAGCCATGGGACGGGCACTTTCTCAACTTCTCCTGGTATCTCTCCCATGTCTCTGCTAGTGTCTTTCCATCGAACTGTTGGAATTGGAGAATCTCCATCTTTAACTTCAATGTGAGCCCGGGAGGATGGAATTTCCGCAGGAAAAGATCTGCCAGGTCCCCCCATACTGGATTGGCTCCCAGCTGTAGAGTTTGATACCACGACTTTGCCTTATCCCTGAGTGAGAATGGGAAAAGGCGGAGTCGTATAATGTCATCAGGGACTCCATTCATCTTAACAGTGCTGCACAGCTCCAGGAATTGCGCCAGATGCGCATTGGGATCTTCCACAGCTTTGCCTCCATACTGGTTTTGCTGCACCATCGTGATCAAACCAGTCTTAAGCTCGAAATTATTCGCGTTGACTCTTGGAGGCTCATGATACTGATACTGCGGAGTGAACGCCTCATTGATAGGAAGCTGCTTCTGAGCATTGCGGTTTTCCTGCGCCTCAATCAAACGCTGCAGTTGCTCCTTGAGAGCACGGACTTCTTCTGCGGTAGCCATAGAACTACCTAGCAAACTTCAGAACCAAAAATCAGGACCACAGGAAAAAAAATAAAGAACAGAAAAATAAATAAACAGAAATAAAAATCCAGATTAGTATCAAACAATTAACAGATAGTACTGATAAAAATCAGTCCCCGACAACGGCGCCAAAAACTTGTTCGCTATTTTATTTGACACGCCGCAAGTGTACGGGTGCAATTGTGTACAATAGCAAGCAAGGTCGTATTCCACAGAGACTGAATTAACCAATTCCTATCCTAAATTATTTTACTCTATCTGGACAAACGAAATTGAGAATTTTATTTTTAAACTAAATAAATAAATAAACACTGGAAAGAAAAAAATCAAGCTGTGAAACAGAGAAACAGATAAGAGAAGATTTCCCAAGGCAAAGGTTTCAACAGATTCTCCTAACTAACATGTTCAATTCAATTAATCAGATGATTCCTAAGGCAATCTCTAAGCTAGTTCATACCCACTCCCGTGGCATACAAACCGTTGATTACATGCAAGGCTACCATCCCTGGATCACACTTCTAACATGTAACTCCTAAAAGTTCCTAGGATTAATGCCCTCACAATTATCAATTCCCTTTAGAATTAAAATAAATGTGTTCTATGTTCTTAGTTCAGGTAATAATTATCATCTCCCGATCTCAAATTAAAACCTATGATTATGCTAAATTGGTGGCCAATCAATAAAGCAAACAATTAAAACAAGAACATAAAAAGGAATAACAATCTCAATTAATTGAATCAAACAGTCAGAAAATCAAATCATGTCTACTCCCTAAACCCTGGGAAAAAGGGATTCTAGCCACACATAGACATATGACTAAAAATCAATATCTCAAATACACAAATAAACATTCAACAATGAAACCGTAGTAGAATTCGAGAGTCTTCAGTTCTTGCTCCAATGGTGTTCTCCGTCTTCTCAAAGCTCTCCAAAAGATGTAAAAGATGATAAAAGATCATAAAAGGTGATAAAAGCTGCAGAGAATAAGTTCTTGGGGAGTATTTATATGCCCTAGGTCTTGTAGCTCTCAAAAATACCCAAAATCGCTAAAAAAACGAATTTTGGGCGGAAATACGGCGACTCGCGCGGCCACGTCGCGCGGCCGCATGGCTGGCCCGCGTGACGAAACAGAACTCCTGACAGCTTTGTGCAGTGATTTTGTTTTGGCTCGTTCTCTCTCGTCCGAACTCCGATTTATGATCCGTTTGCGCTCACAAACTCCTCTCGAGACGAACTACAACTTGTATTTCATCCAATTCTTCCAAATTCTGCTTCATTATTTCTGAAAATTCGTTCAAACACAAGCAAGTAACAAGTTCTTGACCATAAACGAATATAAGCTCAAATAGACCATCAAACACACAAAATCCTCACAACTAAGCATCAAAAATGACACACCAAGAGGTAAAAATGCATGTTTATCACGATCTACGCCAACGGATCTATTCAAGAGTTCTCCTACAAATAGCGCTCGAGGATCACTTCAACCTTCACCGATTCAACGACATAAGCTGAAGCTCTGCCGAAATTTCTACTCAGCCTAAAGCTTAAATCTCCCCAAAGCTTGAATCGAAGAAGAGAATTCCAAAGCCAAAATCAGTCACTGCTGATTACACACATTCTCTTAGACCTTAGGCAAACCTCTGTTTACCCAGAAGCCAAAGGTCAAACTTGCTTCAAAGAACTTGTTCTTTGTAAGCATAGTTGGCACTCGATCAAACCTCCCCCCATAAGAGTGTTTGAGTGTTTCAGAGTTCAGGAAGGTACTCTGACTCTGAGTGAGAAGTCTTAGCACGGGTTGTGTTGAGCAGAGAAATCCGACACGAGTGAAGCGTGGGTCCTGAAGAAGGGTTTTCTTTAGTGGTACGGTTGTGTGCACCCGGCAAGCACACGGTTTGATTTGCAGTGCACCTGTTAAGCACTTGCGGAGTGGATTGTTGGTCTGATCAACCAACCGTGGATGTAGGAAAGGGTTTTTCCGAACCACGTAAAAGTCTCTGTGTTGTTTACAGTTTTCAGTTTTACATTCTTACTTGTGTTATTTCAATTGATAAACTGAACACTGATTAACTGCAAAGAGAAACCTAATAACCAACAACGTGCTCCACCGAGGCTATTGCGTAACTAAGTTTAATTTCCGCTGCGTATGATATCAATCTGACTGATCTATCTTTTGATAGTCAGGAAAAGTGTTATCATCTCTGTCTTAGCAAACTCGATTGAAGCCCTTACTTGCATCAGTTAAGTTCCAGCAACTTAATTGATAACTCTTTACTGAAGAGCTTTCAGTATCAGTCGTCAACCCTGTTTGGTCAAAACTGATTTCAGTAAAACATGAGTCTTTGTTTGCATGTGAAGTTTCGTTTTGATCTCTGACTGAGATCTCTCTGATTGAGGATTGTTTAAAAATAGCCCATAGGTGTATTCCCCCCCCCCATACACCTATTCGAGACCCTCTGGACCTAACAGTTATAATTTTAATTAGAGCCCTAATTATTTCTAATTTTAGACTAGGCCTATTGGAGTGGGACGTCCCAAAAAAAATGAGCCTATTGGAGTGTGATGGAGGGAGTATTATTTAATGATGTATTAAAATTAGAGTAAATTATAATAAATGAATAAAAAAAATATTACTTTTTATGAAAATAAGTATATATAAATGGGAAATCCGAAAAAGAAAAACAAATCTATGTATATGGAACGGAAGGAGTAATAAGTTTTGGAAAAAAGACTAGAAAACACAGATTTAAAAGCAGACTTCAAAGCCGGGTTCTCCTTTCATTTAGTTTTAATTGTTATTAGTTAGAGATGAAGAATTCTCACCATTTCTTTAAATTAATTTGAGTTCGAGGGTTTTTTAGGACAGTAACTTAGATTGATTTGGAAATTAGGACAATAACTTTCGGACTTGTAAAAATAGGACATTAATTTTTTTTAAGAGTAAAATAGGACACTAATTAATAAGTGTTGCATCCGCAGGATATTTTTCGGCCAATTATCGGCCGAGAAATGTCCTATTTTTACGACGCTTATTAATTAGTGTCATATTTTTACTCTAAAAAAAATTAATGTCCTATTTTTACAAATCCAAAAGTTTTTGTCCTAATTTCCAAATCAACATAAGTTATTGTCCTAAAAAATCTCCAGACTCAATTAATTTTAAGAAAACCCAGTCCATTGATAGGCTTTTGCGAATGATCATTTTTGTCTCTTTTAAAATCTAAGAATACGTGTGTTTTGTGTGTTGTGTAAACAAAATTAATTTATACGAGTGGAGATGTAGCATGCAGAATTGCAGATACTGATCATGATATAAATTTCTTACCGGCATTTTCAGGACACTCGAATTCCCAACTGCTCTTCAATTCCACTTCCATATTAATTTTGTCCTCCTCAGGGTTTCCTTTTTGTTTTTTAAATCTCTATCTATTAAAATAATGATTCCATGTGTCTCTCTTTTATGACAAAATTCCCATCCACTACATTTAATGTTTTATTTCAATGCTACCTATTTATATTTAGGATTATTAGCCTGTAAATACATGAACTTTTTATATTTTCTGAAATTTAACATGACTTTTATTTTTAGCCCACAAATACACGAACTTATCATTTTTTCTGATTTTTGACATTGACATGAAAAAACTCTATTTGTTGTTGAGGCGGAGGCCGGAATACATGATGTGGACTACGAAATATGCACTTGAATAGAATAATTTGATTCATTATTTTGATTTGAGAGTGAATGACATGGTATCCCGACCTTCACGTTAATAGTAAATTAAATTTTTTTCTTGTCAATGTCAAAAATCAGAAAAAATGCTAAGTTCGTGTATTTGTGAGCTAAAAATAAAAGTCATGTTAAATTTCAGAAAATATAAAAAGTTCATGTATTTACGGGCTAATAACCCTTATATTTATATAATAACACCACCCCTTTTCGTGATCAATAAATCTATGCAGCCACATTGTGGTCACCCACACACTAATATAATAAGGATAATCTTGATTTATTTAATTTATTTTTTAAAATAAAAATAAGATTTAGTTATTTTATTATATTCTCTATATTGTACTTATTTTTTTATTTTATTTTTTTGCATTTTTTATTTTTAATTTATTTTTTAACAAAAATAAAAAAGTTACCAAAAAATTGCAAAAGAATTACTATAATGTAGGGAATATGATAAAATGACTAAATCTTATTTTTATTTTAAAAAATATGTTAAATAAATTAAATTATTTTCTACTTAAGTAAATTGTGGGCAGCCACATTGTGGCTGTTTAGCATTACTCGTGATCAATATACTTGCTTCCACCCCCAACACTTTAGCAACATTTATTCTTCAACTGATCAGGTAACATCATTTTTTTCTCACGACTTCTACTAATTAATGTCTTCTGCACTTATTAATTTCAAGTTTATATAGCAATATGTTGTTTTTACTTATACACTCGTATAATTAATAATCCCAATTTATACTCGATTAAATAGTGATATATATATATATATATGGAGAGGTTTAAATAAGAACCACTAAATAAAATAAGAACGGATGACCATTTTAAGCCATTCGATCATCAAGATATACGATGGATGAATGCAAAACCTGGGTTTGAATCCTAAATGGAGCAAAAAAATTATTTCATTACCCATCTAAAATTCTTGGAGTTTCTTGAAAATGCTGTTTTCTTCCGTTAATAGCTTACATCCATATTTAAACAAGTGGGACAGCTGAATTATTGTTTGTTGGATTAATGAAGCATGTTCCACATATCTTTGTGTAGTATGTGAACTACTAGAATAAGGCATGAATTTAGCATGATCTTTATTACTATATATTTTTTCAACCTCAATCCGTGGCTTACAAGCTTAAGAAACGAATTTCGTTATATAAAACAAATTATATCAAGTAGCTAAGTCAACTAACTAGCAAGCTGTCTATGATCAAGAACAGCAGAATTTGAGACAACCATGTTCCCCACATGTTTGCTTAACCTATAAATTTCACAAATATTTATAATCACTTGTGCCTATTTCTTTACACCAACAACTTGTGCCACACAACCAAAATAGGATGGGAAAAAACGATGACAATGATTATGATTGGGATAAAGAAGTGGCGGAGTTCGAGAAATCCAAAGGCGGCGTGAAGGGCCTCGTTGACTCCGGGATCACCAAGGTCCCGCGGTTCTTCATCAGCCCGCCTGAGCCCGACGCGGAAGCCGCGCCCCGTCCGGACGCCCCGATCCCCACCATAGACTTGGAGGGCGTCCGGGCGGAAACTATCGGTGAGATTCGAAGCGCATCACGGACGTGGGGATTCTTTCAAGTGGTCAACCACGGAATCCCCGCGGCCGTGATGGACGCCGTGCTCCGTGGCACGCGGGGCCTTCACGAGCAACCCAAGGAGGCGAAGCAAGGGCTGTACACCTCCGACGGCAGCGCCGACGTGAGGTTCTACACCATAAACGCGCGGCTCGAGGAGGGCAACGCGGCGAGCTGGAGGGACGCGTTCGCTTGCAAGTTCACCGACGGCGCCATCGACCCGGAGCTGGTCCCCCCGGTGTGCAGGTAAACGCAGCTATTACCAACTGCCAACTGTATGTGACAAGTTTTGAATTTGTTGGCATATATGTATGATTCAGGGATGAGATAATGGAGTACATGAAACATATGGTGAAAGTGAGGGATGTGTTGTCGGAGCTGCTGTCGGAGGCGTTAGGGGCGAGGAAGGAGCTGTTGGCGGAGATGCAGTGCATGGAGAGTGAATATCTCACGTGCCTCTATTATCCGGCGTCTCCCGAGCCGGATAAGAGCTTGGGCACGGTGGAGCACTCCGATCCAACGGTTCTCACCGTGTTACTGCAGGACGACACCGGCGGCCTGCAGATCAAACACGACGGCCGTTGGATCGACGTGCCGCCCGTGCCCGGAGCTCTCATTGTCAACATTGGGGATTTCCTCCAGGTAACTAATATTGTTGCCACATAATTCCAATCCAAAGTCTATTCGTAAAATTTAAAATTCGGCACTTAAATTCGGATATTTTACGCAAGCTTTCTGTTTTTTCTTTTTCTTTTTCCATCAAAATTATTAGTTAACGAGATGACGATATGGTAGTTTTATTTAATAGTCCAGTGGTTGATTGAAAATTTCTTGGACCATGCTTCGTACAATGGAATGGAAAAAGAAATAGAACTATGATTTCTATCTTCATTTCATTTCATTGCTCGATATAATATCTTTTTAGTAACCACCAATTTCAATTTCAATAAATTAAGCATAATATATATATATATATATATATATATATATATATATATATATATATGTGCGAATAATTATTTTATTTCTACGTTCGTTCCATTCAATTCAATTCAATTCCTCTTCGTTCTATTCAATAGTGTACCAAACACCTCAGTAATTAATGGGAAAGAGGTCTATGTATTTTAGAACTCTATGGGTTGACTTTCAATGCGGAGTAATAAATTCGAATGTAATTGAATCTCATAAGTCATAAGCCATAATTTGAGTGTTTATGTCTAAACATAATGTAATCTAATTAAATGTAAAAAAGAATGCGAGAGGAGACTCTCTCGGAAAATAGATGTATATAATGTTTCAAATCTGCAAATTCATTGAAGAATGGGATTTTTTTCTAAATGCATAGTAGTTTATTTCTAATAGTTTTGACCATTTAATCAGTCGATTTAGTTTTGGTGAATTCGTTGAAGAAATAAGCCATTTATTCTTTTTGAAGTTTGTTTTTGTGAATTGAGCTAGACTAAAACTTGTACTTTTATTGAGTCTCTCGCTAACCAAACAAATTAAATTTGCAAGTTCCAAAGCTATAATATAATAATTTTGTTCTTAAAGATCCCATTAATAACGTATTAAAATATCTCATTTAATGAATTTATTTAGCCTTTCTAGAGTTAGCTGGAAGTTGTTGATAAAGAAACCACATATTACATATATTTGACAACCCCATTATTTTAATACTTGTGCATGTTAAAGTTGATCAAATAAATTTCCAGTCGTCCCCTATTCTATTATATATTTGGATAAGTACTAGTATTTAAAAAAAAACACAATTACAAATATACGTTTTAAGATATTTCAAAACCATTAATTGTACCTTTGGGACACCAATTCTTTTTTGGTAATTAAAATGGTATTATGAACTATATTTTTTTGTAATTTAGTTTCTCAATAAATACGGCATATGTGTGCTTGCGAGTGTACGTAGAAATACTCCCCAATCAATATATTGTCCAAATATTATTATTAATAATTATCAGCAGTAGACAATTATCATATTTTTTGTTCTGAAAACTAAATTATTTTCATATAAAGCCTTTAATCAAAGACTTTTTGATCAAATCGTAATAAACACGCGCATGCCTTCTTAATTAGCTCTTTAGATATCTATTTTTAAACTAAATTTATCAACCTTTTAAGTTTAGCTCTTATAGATATTTATTTTATTCATGAAAATATACAACTAAACTAAAGTACTACCTGCTAATATTGGTCACTTTTAATATATCTTTTTTATCAAATCGTTTTAAACGCGCATGTCTGCTTACTAGTATATATAGAAATGGAGTATATACAAATATTGGTACGTGGTTTTCTCCCTGTTTAAAACGTATATTTAGTTATGTTATATAATTCGTACGTATTTCAAATCTAAAAACAATAGTTTTGCATACCAACTTTTTGCAATTCGGAGTTTCTAAAATTTCAGCTTTGTCATATATATATATGGAATGGCTACCGTGAGACCACTTCTTAAAATAAGAAATAAGAATTAGGAAAACTGTATGAATTCGTAACCCTGTTGGATGAATTCGTGGTCCTGAGTTCGAATCCAAAAGGTAGCAAAAATTTATTTTTCACAATTCGTAACCCTATTGGATGAATTCATACTTGCTCTACATAACTAAAATCCGTACATTGAAAAACGTTTTTATTTTTATTTTAAGAAGTGTTTTCACGGTAGCCATATATATATATATATATATATATATATTAAATTCCAATTATTTTGAAGTATAGACGTATGGAACATATATATTTTTTTCGCATTAATTTATTAAAACGCGTATTTGGTTATGTTTGTAACTTGATTTTTTTATTTTTGAGAGGTGTTTGTAACTTGAAATTAAAGTAATAAATTTGCAAAAATTTATATGCAGCTGATGAGCAATGACAAGTTGATGAGCGTGGAGCATAGAGTGCTGTGTAGGTCGAGAGGGAGCCGAGTTTCTGTTGCATGCTTCTTCTTTCCTCGTGCTCAACAAATGACTAACATTTATGGGCCTATTAAACAAGTCGTGTCACCAAATAATCCTGCTCTTTATAAGCAAGTTAACTATATTGATTTTGTCACACACTACCAAAAGAGAAGCTCACGAGGTGGCCATTCTGCTCTTGCAAATTACAAACTCATTGATTCGTTGGTTAATTTGTCGTAAATTATTTGTTTCGTTGTGAAAATTTGTACATCCTTTTGTTCTTTCTTCATCATTTGTTCGTTTTTAGTTGTTGTTTGTTTGGATTGGAAAAGGCAATTGATTTATGATAATAAAGGGGTTGGTTGGTCTACAATGATTACTTGTTGCCTTGGCATGGGCTACAAGAGTTTAAGGTGTGTTGTTTTTCTTTTTTTGTTCAGCGATTTTTGTATTATTTTTCATTTAATCGAAATGTATAATTGTATAAGTAGAGGAATTGGTTCCTAACATTTGCATTGGAGCAATCATGTTGCTTTTTCTTTTTGGAATAATCACACTCATGACTAGGGCTGTATACGAACCGAGCCGAGCCGAATACCTTCAGGCTCGGGCTCGGCTCGTGAAATTTTGGGTAGGCTCGAGTTCGGCTCGAGCTCGAGGTCGAGCTTTAAAATGAGCTCGAGCGAGCTCGACGGAATAATATTTAGTTCGAGCTCGATTCGTATTCGGTTCGTTAATTATTCGTCTATCTCGAGCTCGAACTCGGCTCGAATTTGGCTCGATTTTGGAGCTCGATTTTAAATTCGAATTCAGGAGAATTGGAGAATTGTGGCTCTTTCACTGACGCAACTTACGCGGTGTGGTGTGAGCGGGGTCGGGAACGAATGAAGGAGGTGGTGCTGTTGTTGTAGAGTGGATGGCGCCACTGCTTCTGTTATCGCCGACTCGCCGAGAGATAGGAGAATTGTGGCTCTTTCACTGACGCGCCCGACTGAGACAGAGGAAGGCGGCGGAGCTGTTGTTGTAGAGGAGAAGGCGGCGGAGCTGTGAACTGACGACGCTGTCGCCGAGAGAGAAGAGATGTGCGGTGGCTGAATTTTGAAGTTGTAGAGGAGATGTGCGGCGCAGCGGAGCTGTTGTCGAGAATTCAAATTGAAGTCTGTAGGGTTAGGGAAGGAATAGCCGAATAGGATTCTAATTCAATTTTGTTAGAATTAAAGTTTTTTTTTTTTTTTTTGAGAGAATGTTAGAATTAAAGTTAAGCTTTAAAACTTAATTCTAATGATATTTAATATTTCTTTTATTTAAAGTGACATGTGTTAATAACTAATAAGTGTTATGTAACTTGACTAGCTTATGTGTCGCCTATAGAATATATTTTGTGGCATGTGTCTGACATCTAATAATATTTACTTGTTTATTTATAATTTATAAGTATCTTATATATATATATATATATATATTAATAACAAAATATAAGTATCTTATGTTAATAAATACTAGTAATGTATTAAAAACATCTTTATAAGTTATATAAGCATCTTATAAATTAGTTGTGTGGTTATATATATATATATATATATATATATATATATATATATATAATAAATTTCAAATTATAACTTCTATGATTAGTTATAACTTATAAATTATATTTTCTCTCCCAAAAATATTATAAGTTATGTTTATATAATAAGTATTAATGTAGTATTATACTAAAGCCTAAAGATATCTATACGAAATATGACTAGTATTATACTAAAGATGTCTAATTATATATCTTGTATAACAAAAAATTATCTTATATAACAAATTTCAAATTATAAAAAGTTATGTAAGTATCTTATATTAAATACATATTTATAAGTTATATAGGTATCTTACAAGTTAATTGACTAATTAAGTTGTATCTTATATATATCTTATATAATAAATTTCAAAGTATAACTTCTATGATTAGTTATAACTTATAAGTTATATTTTCTCTCCCAAAAAATATTATAAGTTATGTTTATATAATAAGTATTAATGTATTATACTAAAGCCTAAAGATATCTATATAAAATATGATTAGTATTATACTAAAGATGTCTAATTATATATCTTGTACAAAAAATTATGTTATATAACAAATTTCAAACTATAAACAGTTATATATAAGTATTTTAAAAGTTAATTGACTAATTAAGATGTATTTAGCTTATATAATAAATATTAAATTATAATTAGTAAATAGTAATATAAGTTATCTTTTTTTAGAATTAATAAAATAATTATAAATATAAGTATATATAACTAATTAATATTATTATAATTATATTTCTAATTAATGATGAGTTATAATTTTTAATTTATTTTTAATAAATAGATACTTTGTAAAGTTACTGAATATTTTTTTTAACTATTACGTATAATTATTCAGAATAAATTCAATAAACGAAATATATAAAATTAATAATTTAATGAACCTATTCGCGAGCCTATTCGCGAATAGGTTCACGAACCCTATTCACGAACATGTTCGCGAGCCTATTCGCGAACCTATTCGCGAATAGGTTCGAGCCGAACATATTCGCGAGCTCACGAGCCGAACACGTACAGGCTCGAGTTCGGCTCGATAATTTTATCGAGCTCGG
The DNA here is from genome assembly GCF_028751815.1 of Salvia miltiorrhiza. Classification (NCBI taxonomy): domain Eukaryota; kingdom Viridiplantae; phylum Streptophyta; class Magnoliopsida; order Lamiales; family Lamiaceae; genus Salvia; species Salvia miltiorrhiza. The sequence goes on from NC_080389.1 coordinate 51,175,716, forward strand.
ATTCGGGCTCGAGTTCGGCTCGTTAAGGAAACGAACGAATTTCGAACGAGCTTTTTTCGAGCCGAGCTCCGAATAGTTCGCGAGCGGCTTGGTTCGTTTACACCCCTACTCATGACTCTTCATTTTTGGTTAAAGTTTACTCTTTTATTTAAAGGGACGCGAACTATATGTTAAATTTGTTGTGTGCGCAAATATGTGCATGTATGGTTCATGTTAAAAAGAACGGAGTTGCTTGTGGCTGAAACGGCTAGAATTTGAAGAGCATTCACATTAATTAATGAATTAAGTCTTGAGTCATTTATATATATATATGCTCTAAGATAGTGACGAATCCAGAATTTTTAAATTGAGGGTACGAAAAAATAATAGTATTATAAATATAAATATAAAAAATACTTTAATACTAAAAAAGTACATTTCAAAATATTATTCAAAAATGTAAAAATAAAAAAGTTATATAATTATCTAATTTATCATTTGGACTCTCACAAATGACAATGTATACATTTATAATTTAGTTTGTAGTATTTTTTTTATTAATTAACTATTCCTATTTCCTACACCATCTGATTCAGCCGTCATTTCAAAGTGAATTGAGGCCCACCATAGCCAAGTAAAATTAAAGAAATTTGCACTCACCGCCTGCTATTGTGCAAGAAGATTTTGAAACACATAATATGAGATTCTTTTTCTTTAGTACATAAATACTACTCCCTCCGTCCCAATAATGAAGTCCCCTTTCTTTTGGGCACAGGTATTTAGGAGAGTTAAAGTAGATGTAAAAACAGTAGGGACCACATAATTAGTGTTTTAATTAGTATTATTTTATTTCTTAATTAACACTCACACAAAACACTCAATCCCTAAATCGCTAAGGAGAGAGCCGCCTCCTCCGGCAACTCCGCCGCCAGCCTCCCTTTGAAATCCGGCAGCCGCAGCGGTTAGCAAGGCCAACACAACAAGCTTCGATTTCCGGCAGCCGCAGCGGTTAGCAAAGCCTGCAATCGCCTCCCCCTTTCTCCTAACCTTCATCTCTCTAAATCACACTGAAACTCTAGATCTCTACATCTGCCCCTCAAGCTTCGATTTCCGGCGTCCGCACTGACGCTCCTTAAGCTTCGATTCACCTCTCTCCCGAAGCTTCGATTCACGATCCTCAAGCTTCAATTCACGCTCCTCCGCCCCTCAAGCTTCGATTCACCTCTCTCCCCCGACTGACGCTCACACATCAACACCAACTGCACAAGCCAACACAACAAGCCAACACAACAACATCTCTCTCCGCGAACCGCCGCTGCTGTGCTCGATTTCCGGCGAGGTAGCAGGAGCTCCACCTTCGTCGCTCCATCTGGTCGAATTTAAAGGTTTCTGGAATTGGGGAAGGAAAACGGGCGGCGGTCGTAGGGGAAGGAAGGCCGGTGGCGTGAGGGAAGGAAGGCCGGCGGCGAGCCTTGTTTCAGAGAGAAAAGGCGAGGAGAGAGAGAGACGGGAAAGGAGGGAGGCGGTGAAATTGGGGGTTGGGTGGAGACCCTCGCCGCTACTGAGGGGCCGGCGAGTCGCCGCCCTTATTCCTGCTGAGAGGCGGTGGAGGCGGCAAGGCGGTGGAAGGAGGAGGCGGCGAGGCGGTGAAAGAATTTCTGGAGGAGAGAGGGGGGAGATGACGATTTGAGAGAGGAGAGAAGTGAGGAGAGAGAGAGATAATTAAATGTTTTAATTGTATGCTAATTAATGCCAAAAAAGGAAAGGGGACTTGAATATTGGGACGGCCCAAAAAGGAATACGGGACTTGAATATTGGGACGGATGGAGTATTAGTAAAACATTGGGGGTACAACCGTATCCCCACCGCCAGAGATGGATCTACATTCTTGCTACGGGGGCACGTGCCCCCACAAATTATTTATTTATATATACTAATTATATATATATATATACATATATATATATATATATATAATATAGTAGTATATAATAAATAAGCAAATTTTAAATCTTCAATCCCCAATAAATATATTACTTAATTTGAAAAAGTATTTTCTGCAATGAATATCATAAAGAACTGTCTATATGGTCGGATGAGAGATAAATAAATGAATGATAATTTGATTGTATATATTTAGAAAGAGATTTTTGATAGTTGATCGTGCAAATATTTCCATCAATAAAAACTCGTAAATTTTAATTCTAATAGACTTGAATTATTAAATAGTAATTTTTTAAACGTATTTCATATTTATAATATGCTTATATTTTGTGCCCCACAATAAAAATTTTCTGGATCCGTCCATGCCCATCGCCCCACTCTGCATCCGTCCCTACTCTAAGATTACTTATGAGTCAAGTATTGTATTGACTTGACTCATTCTGTTGACTCTATGAATTAGTTTTCTTCTTCTTAAGTAGAGCGCATGTAATACAATAGCGCCAAACACAAAAGGCGGATGAGTCAAGCTCGATAGCATGAGTCAGGCCTCGAGTCGATGGAGCTTGCATCGATTGACTCAAGACATTGGCTGACTCGAGTCAGTCAATATGGATTCTTTAATATAGGTTAAATTTATATTTTGAATTTACTTTTTCGTTTAATTTGGGAATTATTCCGTGCGTTCACAAAAAAATATAATACTATTAAATTTAATACAAATCTTAATGAAAAAAATTGTGAATGTGTGTTTATTGGATAAATGGTCTCACTATATAAAATTGAGTAACCTTGGTAAAATTGAGTGTGGGTTATTAATAAATTTTAGTAAATAAAGAGTGTTTGTAAAATTGAAATATAAGGAGAAAGTTGGGGTCATGTTCTAAAAAAGATCTATAGTACTCCCTCTGTCCACGAAAATATGTCATAATTTATCCGTTTTGTCGATCCACAAAAACATATACTAACACTTTTTGTCATTTATGGACCCACCACTTTTTAATTTGTGGGGCTCTTTCTCTTACTAACTCTCTATTTTTTTTATAAAAAAAATTGTGGGATCATTTATCCACTCACTAAATAAACAATTAATTTTTCTTAAAATTTGTGCCGCCCTTCCTTGAGACCTATTTTCATGGGTATATTTTTTGTAAGACAATTGTTGTATATTTCCTCTGTTTCTCAAACATCTTCTTAAAGGAGGGTGACATGAATTTTAATAAAAGTTAGTTTTGTAATTTGAAGAGTGGAGAATGAGTCTCATAAAAAGTGAAGACTCTAAGGGTAAAAGTTAATGGAATTATTTTTAAAAATAAATTAGAAAGATGTTTTGAGAACAAATAATATAAAATGTGAGGAAGATGTTTGAGGGACGAAGGAAGTACTCTTTATGGACAAAGGGGGTATCATACATGATTGATGGTTATCTTGAACCCACTTTTGATGGACAACTATGAGTTTCTCTTATGTACAAATATAGTGGAATTAAATATTCCATGCAAGTGGAAAACAATTGAAAATAATTTAATTATAATGAGATTGAAAAAATAGATATCGGTTCTTAATTTTAAATTATTTGGATGAGTGGATTTCAAAAAAATGTAACGACCTGCTGCTAATAAGACAAATTAAAAGGTCAAAAACATGTAACCAGCTTCTTCTAAATTCTATGATCCTTCCCTCCGCCATTGCTCTCTTCGCCAAGAGCTTGCCGATGACAACAAAGAAAACAACCCGCCTTTTGAGGCGGCCCGACTTTTTTTCTTTCACACGATTATCCCTATTGTCGATAGCCTATGAAATTATACAAATATATTTTGATAAAATTTTCAATATTTGAAAACTAAGTAGAGCCATCTCGAATTTGACTTGGCATCCCACATGTAAAATGATTTGTTTTTTTTTTTTTTCAAGTCATATAATTGGTTCAAAAACATCGTTTTTGAAACTGCGCATTTTTGTGAAATTTGACCCTACATAGTATTAAAAAATATTTTTACACATATATTTCAACGTTAGATTGCAAGGATCTTACTCATTTTTCACGTATGTACCAAAAAAATTGTCTAATAATGAATTTTCACAGTTTCTTGTAATTTGGGTATATTGGAATATCTTACATAATTGAGGGTGCATGCAAACGTACGTGTGGAGGCATGCAGAAGATAATCTCACGTCTAGTCTGTTAGCAAAATAGTTAGAGTAACCGGTGTTAGTTAGCAGGGTAACCGGTGTAGTCTGTTATCATTGTATTTGGTGTATAAATACAGCCACATTCACTCTTGTAAATCAGTTTGAAATCATTCAATAAACATGAGTTTCTCAGATTTTATATGAGCCTAGTTCACTTTAATATGGTATCAGAGCTTCTTTTTTGAGAATTACACTCAGTTTTTTTGAGAATCACACTTAGAGGGTGTTTGGCTGAGCTTATAAGCTCCTCAAAACAGCTTATAAGCTATTTTAGAAGCTTATAAGCTCATTCAAAGTGTTTGGCAAAATAAGCTCTTAAACAGCTTATAAGCTCCAAATTTAAGCTCTAAGAGCTTATAAGCTCCAAATTTAAGCTCTAAGAGCTTATAAGCTCCCAAAAAAATAAGTTCATATACCCCAACTTATTTTTTTATAATCTCATATGCAACAATTATTTTATAAATATTTTCAACTATAATTTATTATTTTCATCATATATCATTCAAGTTCATTTCTCTTCGATTTTCTCTCTCTAAAAAACATTTTTTCTCTCTCTAGCTTATAAGCTCAATTATCCAAACACTTTGACAACTTATAATCTCTTAAAAATACATCTTATAAGCTCTTGAAACATCTTATAAGTTCCAAGAGCTTATAAGCTCTTTAAAATAAGCTTAGCCAAACACCCTCTTAGTTGGTCAAATTCGGCTTCAAGCAATACTAAAAATAGAGTGATAATTATAAATAGAGTAATGTTAAATAGCCACATTGTGGCCACCCACAATTCACTTGAATAGAAAAAAAAATTAATTTATTTTAACTTATTTAAAATAAAAATAAAATTTAATTATTTTATTGTATTCTCTACATTGTATTTATTTTTTTATAATTTTTTTGTAACTTTTTATTTTTATTAAAAAATAAATTAAAAATAAAAGCTGCAAAAAAAATAACTATAATGTAGACAATACAATAAAATAATTAAATACTATTTTTATTTTAAAAAATAAATTAAAAAATTGAAATTTTCTCTATTAAACTAAATTACATAGATTTATTGTTATAAATAATGGGTTAATTAAACGTGGATTAATGCACACACTTTCATAAAATTTACAATTTTAACGTAATATTTTAAATGTTGTAACACGATAACTACTTATTAATTTGTTGTAAAATTAATATCGGAGTATTTTTCTGATCACTAGAGATCAATTACTTCACTCGAGCCGGATATTAGATTTGATTGATAAATATTACGTTAACATGTCAACTCATTTTTTTTTTTTTTTGACTTGGGGGAGTTGGGGAGGGGGAGCAGTGGGGTTTGAACCCGAGACCTCACTGCAACCAAAATAATTGGGGTTTCAATTTTGCAAAAGTGACATTATTACAACATTTCAAAAATCTAGTTCAAATTATAAATTGAACGAAAATTCATGCATTAACCCTTATATAGTTATAGAGCTAATTGTTAAAATAGAATTTTAACTTTTAGTGTTTTCAAAAAGATGACTATATGTTACAAAATTTAAAAATGAAAATTATATATTACGGACTTTGAAAATGAGGACTATAACTTCCATTTTTTTACATTTAACCTCATATTTCGGCCCGTGATGGAAGCTATAGTCCTCATTTTGATGTGTTAAATAAGAGTGTAAATGTGAAAAATAGAAGCTATAGTCCTCATTTTCAAATTTAGTAACATACAATCGTCATTTTCAAATTCCGTAATTTATAGTCCTATTTTTAAAAATACTAAAAGTTACGGTCCTATTTTAACAGTTAGCTCATAGTTATATACTATTTGAGTATTTAACCATTCAATATTTAGGGAGTCTAGTACCCAAAGGAGATCTTAATTACAATATTTAGGGGTCCATTTAATTAGGCCCACTAAACTAAACTTTCATTGGTCCCCCGTTGGGCTAAACTTGCTCCCAAACTTCCAAGTCCCAATCTAATACAGAGTGTTGTAAGTCAATTTTACAAATGAATTGACTATGGAGTTTTGATATACTTTTACACGTGAATTTGATATAAACTCAGCGCAAGCGAACTGCTTTGTTTCTTTTAGGTTCTTTCACATTTATAAACTAGAGAGAAGAAAACATTCAAACGATTTTATCTTAGTGGCACACCCAGGCACTCCAGGGTAAGGGGGGTAAAAACTTTTTGCCATTATATTTTATTAATTGTTGTGGGACATAGTTGAAATGATTTTGTAATTTTATACTCTCTCCGTCCATTAAAAATATATTTAAATGACTTCGGCACGAGTTTTAAGAATTATTTTGAATATTTGTGAATGAAATATGAGTCTCATATTATTTTTGAGTATAATAGTAGAAAGTATTTGAGGGGTATATTACCAAAAATGAATTAAGCATATTTTTAATAGATGGATCAAAAGGACAAAATAAACATATTTTTAATGAATGAAGAGAGTACGTAACTATAAAAATTTACGGTGTAGTTTAATAAAATTGAGTATGCGTTTTTGCCATTGTTTTATTGCGTGTTTATGGAATAGGGAGGTGTTCGAAGCATCTAGTTCTTGGGATTTACCGGGGGCCGTGGTTGTTAACGGTAGGTACAAGGAGGACGGTCTCTTGTGTTGCATTATCAATGTTTATGCGCCAACTGAATCAAAGGAAAAGAGGATTCTCTGGGATGCAATTGGTTCTATTGTTGAACAGAATGCGGATCGAAGTGTGTGTATTTTGGGAGATTTTAACGCAGTCAGGAGAAGAGAATAGAGGGTGGGCAGCGGGGAGACGTTTCGAGCGTCGGATGCGAGGTTTTTCGAGGAATTTATTAGGGGGAACGATCTGAAGGAAATTCATACACAAGGTCGAAAGTACACTTGGTACAAGCCCAATGGCAAATGCAAGAGCAAGATCGATCGTTTCCTTGTTAACGAAACTTGGATGCTTACTTGGGAAGGAAGTTCTGCACGCGGTCTTCAGCGTTCGATCTCGGATCACTGCCCAATTGTTCTCACTACTAGAACGGAGGATTGGGGACCAAGACCTTTTAGGTTCCTAAATGCTTGGACGAATCACCCGAAGTTTGAAGATGTTGTAAAGAAAGTGTGGACGGGGACTGACTGTCAGGGATGGAGCTTTTTCGTGGTTAAGGAGAAATTGAAGAAACTTCGCGAGGCTTTAAAAGTTTGGAATCGTACATCCTTTGGTGAGATTGATTCTAAAATTCACGAATTAAAGAAGGAGTTACAACAGAAAGATGAGCTTGACGAGCAGAGTTGTTTAGGCGAAGTGGATGTTATCAGGAGAAATGAGCTCCAAGCTCTCATTTCCCTTCAGATGAAGCATAAGCAGATGACTTTACAACAGAAGGCTAAACTGAAATGGCTTAAGGAGGGAGATGTGAATTCTGGCTTCTTCCATAAGGCGATTAAAGGGAGGCGGTTGAAGAATGACATAGGCGGACTGATCTTTGATAACTCATGGATCTCCAAACCGGAAGAGGTAAAAGCTAGGGTGAGAAATCATTTTGAAACCTTTTTCAAGCGGAAAGATAGACAGATGCCTGTTATTCCCATTGACTTTGTGAGAAGGAAAATCTCTGATGAGGAGAGAAATTGGCTGATTAGAGGTTTCGAACCCGAAGAAGTTAAAGAAGCGGTCTGGAGCTGCTCTGGCGATAAGAGTCCAGGACCTGATGGCTTTAACTTTTCATTCTGGAGATTGGCTTGGCATGTGGTTAAGGAGGATATCCTCCAGGTCTTGAAGGACTTCCACGCGAACGGTAAAATTCCTAAAGGAGGTAATGTTTCTTTCATCGTTTTAATACCGAAGAAAGAAGGGGCTGATTCGTTGAACGAATTTCGTCCAATCTCGCTCATTACCAGCTTGTATAAAATCATTGCAAAGATCTTGGCGGGGAGACTGACGAAGGTGATGGGGTCGATCATCTCTGATAATCAAAGCGCTTTCGTTAAAGGGCGGTTCATTCTCGATGGTGCGGTCATTTTGAATGAAGTTGTTGTTGAGTCAAAAAAGAAGCGACGAAGCCGGATATTCTTTAAGATTGACTTTGCCAAAGCTTTCGACTCAGTTCAATGGGATTTTTTGGATACTTTGCTGGATAGAATGAACTTCGATGGGATTTGGAGGAAATGGATTCAAGGGTGTCTACAGTCAGCCACGACAAGTGTCCTTGTTAACGGGTCATCAACGGGAGATTTCAAAATGGAGAGAGGCTTGAGACAGGGTGACCCGATGTCTCCCTTCTTATTCCTCATTGTTGCGGAAGGGTTGAATGCGCTTGTTGAGATAGCAGTGGAACTACAGTTATTGTTTCCTGTTAAGATTGGTAAGGATGAAGTGCCGATTACACACCTCCAGTACGCGGATGACACCATCTTTATTTTAGAGGCTGATGAGCGTAATGTGGAATCACTGAAAAGTCTGTTGCTTCTCTTTCATTTTGTCTCGGGTCTTGCTGTCAACTTCGCGAAGAGCAGCCTGATGACGGTGGGAGTGAATGTGTCAGTCGAGAGGACATGGGCTTCGTTTCTCCATTGCAAGATTGGTTACTTCCCGTGTCTTTACTTGGGAACCAAAATTGGAGGCCGAAGCAATGGTGTTAGCGAGTGGAAGTTCTTGGTGGATAAAGTTTCAAACAAAATTGCAAGCTGGAGAAAAAGACCTCTCTCGTTGGCAGGGAGAATCACTCTTGTCAAAGCGGTGCTTCAATCTATTCCGGTATATCAACTGGCCTACGCTTTCATTCCCAAGACTGTGCTCAAGAACCTCAATTCCTTGTTCTCCAGATTTCTGTGGGGTGGAGACTCTCAGTCGGAAAGAATCACCTGGTTTAAATGGAGCTCCTTGTGTTCCAATAAGAAAACAGGAGGTCTTGGGTTTCGGGATGTGGAATTGTTTAATCATGTTCTGTTAATTAAATGGCTTTGGAGATTTTTGGTGGATGGGGGAGCTTTGTGGGCGAGAGTGATCAAATCGATTTATGGGGAACTTGTCTGGGGCGAAGAGGGGGATTGCTCGATGGTGGGAAGAAGTGGGCAGTTGGGGTGGTGGGCGAAAATTGTGGAGAAAGGGGGAGGAAGAGACGATAGATGGTTCATTGATCACCTTCAACACAGTCTCGGGGATGGGATGAATACAATGTTCTGGGAGGCCGTGTGGGCTGTTAACAAACCTCTCAAGTTCTCTTTCCCGAGATTGTATAACTTGTGCTCGAATAAGAAAGCCCTCGTCGGAGAGAGTGGGTTTTGGGAAGGAGAAGAGTGGGTGTGGTCGGTGAATTGGAGGAGGGATTTGAGGGAAAGAGAGAATGGACAGGTGGAGGAACTTTTGAGACTTGTTGCTGCTTTTGTCCCTTCTACAGGTTTAACTGATGGATGGAGTTGGAGGGCAACTACGGACGGTAAATTCTCAACAAAGTCGGCTTATGATTTGGTGGCGGCTTCCAGATAGGCGCAACAAACTCAACCGGCTGAGATGGCTATGGTTTGGGAGGCTCCAACATCGCACAAAGCCAAGGTGACAGCGTGGAGATGTCTTAGAAATCGTTTGGCTACCTGTGACAACTTAAGAAGACGACAAATTCAAATTAGCTGGGAAGAGAGAGGATGCAACGCCTGCGTCGCTGGAGAGGAGACGACGGAACATCTGTTTCTTCCATTGCCCGAAAGCTGCGGCGGTGTGGGACCAAATCTTCCAATGGTTACACATCAAAACGGCAAATCCTAGAGGTACTCTCCATCATTACACTTCCTTCATCTCTGCTGCCAAAAAGAAGAAAGGAAGAAGATTGCTAAATGCGTTATGGGTGGGAACGGTTTGGACACTATGGGAAAAAAGAAACGAGAGTCGTTTTCAAGGAAAGATTTGGGATATTGAGAGACTTGTTTTACAGATCAAGGGTAGACTTTGGAGTTGGAATGAGGTCTATAAAGTTTTGGAGTTGAGAATCCCTTTCACCATATGGTGCTCAAAGGGTTTCAATCTTTCCTTCTTGTTTTGATTGGCATCCCTGGTGCCTTGCTTTTTATCTCAATAAAATTTTAATTTTACCGATCAAAAAAAAAAAAGCCTGCAAAATAAATAAGTATTTAACAAACTAGGGGTAATAGACTCATATCCATAGAAACATTAATGAAATTCGAACATGTGATGTTTGACCTCAGAAAATTCAATCAACCATTAAGTTTTTTTTTTTTTTTTTTTTTGGGGGGGGGGAAGGGGAGCAGTGGGGTTTGAACTCGAGACCTCATTGTTCACACACAGGAGGTCGCACCGCTTGGTGTCCCTTTAGGAACATCAACCATTAAGGGGGGATGTATTCGTTCAGGATTTTAATAGATTTTTGCAAACTTTTAAAATCTGGATGTATTCGTTCAAGACTTTTAAAAGTTTATGAAAATCTAGAGGTATTCGTTCAAGACTTTTAAAATTCTATAAAAATCTAGAGGTATTCGTTTCAGATTTTTAAAAATCTATGAAAATCTAGAGGTATTTAAAAATCTATGAATTTTAAAATTGGATTGATTTTCATTGATTTCATTCAAAAAATACACATGAAAAAATCCGACCTCCGACCACGAGAATTCGGAAGATTTCATATTTCAACGCCGACTGAGTTCCATGGGTTGTGGCTCGAAGAAGCCAGCGGCCGCTAGCACCCAGCGGTCGTTGGAGGATAGCGGCGGCGGTAGAAGCGGTGGGGAGGCAGCGGTCGCTGGAACTCAGCGATCACTTGGAGATGTCCCAACGCTCAATTAACTCCAACGAGCGCTGGAATTGTAGATTTCAAATTCGTAAAAATCACGTCAAATTCTTGTTAAAATCCGTCCAAAATCTATACAGATTCTGTTTAGAATTCCAAAATACATGAATAATCTGTGCGAAATCTGTAGATTTTTAACAGGGTTAATTGCCCATAAAATACTGAACTTTCACCCAATTCTGATGTTGCACACAAACTTTGAACTGTGGCGTCATAATTACTAAACTTTTGGTTTTATCTGGTTTTGCTACTAATTCAAATTTCAGTCAAATACCAAGCTAATATATAATATGGCGTGCTAATTTTGATGTGACGTATTTATTCTTGCATGACAATTAGTTGGCAAAATAATATTTTTTTATTTAATTTCTTATCAATAAAAAAAGAATACAAAGCAAATAACTCAAATTGTCAATAATTTAATATATCAAATCAAATAATAGTATTTTTTTTGTTGAATTAATTAATTGAATAAATTCAATAATAGTAAGGGGATTCTTCAAATTTAGGTGTGTCAGCCAAAGAATATTTTAATTATCAATAACTTAATATATAAAAAAATTATTTAGCTAAGTAATAAAGTTTATTAAATTCCATTATCTAGAGATTATTTTTTTTATAAACTATATATATTTATACTATTTGAATGACTTCTATTTTATATATTGGAGAAATCAGTTGTGTAATAGTGAATTAGAAAAAAAATGATTTAAACTTGAGAATTAAAAAGTAATATTATTTGATTTGATATATTAAATTATTGACAATTTGGGTTATTTGCTTTGAGTTTTTTTTTATTAATAAAAAATAAACAATAGATACGTCAGGTCAAATATTGGCACGTCATATTAGCCTGATATTTGACCGGAATTTGGATTAATAGCAAAATCAAATAAAATCTAAAGTTTAGTAATTATCACGCTATAGTTCAAAGTTTGTGTGCAAAATCAAAATTGGACGAAAATTCAGTATTTTATGGGCAATTAACCCTTTTTAAAATCTAGAGATTTTAAAAATCTACAGAATTCCTAAACGAATACATCCCCTAAATCTATAAGTACAAATCAATTTGATTTATAGATTAGATATTATATATATATACAATAAGAGGGGGGTATTTTTCATATAATATGAGTATTTTATATTTTCAGAATTTATATATTATGATAATACATTTGTTTACGATAATAATTACTCATCGAAGTCACAAATTAGTCAAGTGCATATGTAATCTGTTACGCTATAAAGAACGAATTAATAGATTGCCGTAAAAGTTTGAATATGTTTTCGCTGGGTTTGAATTCCTCAAAATTTCGTCATTGATTATCTAGAAACACTACAGAAGTGACTAAGCGCAATAGATGACTGAAAAAAGCTTAAAATATTAAGCTTTTTAAAGTTTGAATATATGCTTTATAGCATATATTTTAAGCTTTTTTCAGTCATCACGGCGGCTTTTCTAGAAATGCTATAAAGCTTTAATAATAATAAAAAATGTTTGTTCTAGAAAAATAATAAAAAATGTTAAAACCAGAGCCCACAATTTTATATCCGTAGCAATGAACAATACCTCGTGCAAAAAAAATATAGGTTATTTATATTCAAATATACGATTTTATTTTTTTAATTTAAATATATGAATTTATTGCTTGTTTGATTTTCTCTATAAACTTACACGTAAATACACAAATTTTTAATATTTTTAAATTTTTTTCAAACTTAATTTTGATATGATTTTTCCCACAAAGTTCCCTTTCCACATATTTCTCGACGAGTTTATACTATAATTGGTTATAATTAAAATGTAAATTCAATTTTTTATTGTGTTGAAAAATTGAAAAATTTTAATATGATTTTTAGATCTAAAAATTCAATTTTAATTTTCACATTGAATTTTTGGATTTAAAGATCATATATATTAAAGCTTTCCAATTTCTCGACACAACAAAAAATTCGAATTAATATTTTAACCATAATTAACTGCAACACAAACTCGTTGAGAAATATGAGATAAATGAATTTCGTTGGAAAAAAATGAATTTTGTGGGAAACAAAGCATTAAGTTCGTGAGAAAATTTTGAAAATGCTGAGAGTATTCATGCATTTACATGCCAATAATTCAAAATTAATAAGATTATCGAGCGGTCATTCTACGTTGACAGTTTTAGCGGACATGTCAACATCAATTAAAAAAAATTATAAAAAAAAAATCAAACGAACATTAAGTTCATATATTTAAATTAAAAAAATTATGAAAATAACAAAAAAATACTAAAAATTTGTGTATTTACACGTGAATAAATCCAAAAAAATTACATATCTATCGTGATATGTTTTTCTTTCGTACGGTCGTACCACTTGAGCATATTTTACTTTTAATATTTCTCTCACAATTACATTCTTTGTAGTTCTAAATTTTTTTCTTTATTTTTCGAAGACAGATACAATAAATTATTATTTTAATTTAAGAGAAATCTAGATTTCAATGACGTGTTCTGGAGCATTAGAAACAAAATCAGAAAATAAAATTGAAGTATATGTATGAGGTTGGTACAGCATCTAAATGAAATACAATTTCATCAGTTAAAAGGTCAAAGTTACCTTGTATATATGTGTTGTTTTAATTTGGTTAATTTTGCAAACATGATTAATTTTGAATTTTAAAACGTTCAGTATGGAGCTTTCAAAAATGGACCGGCAGCGTCAAAGCAGAAATAGAAAATATTGAAACGGCAGCATCTAAGAAAACCAAAGTTGAAGTGAAAATAAGTACTCCCTCCTTTTTTTTTTAAGTGTCCTATTAAGATAAATTTATTGTTCCTTTTTAAGTGTCCTATTTCAAAATTTGAGAATAAAAAATGACAAAGTTCCTACTTTACTCCTTTTTAAATGTCCTATTTCAAAATTTGAGAATAAATTTATTACACTTTGAAAATAATAAATATGGGCACAAAAGTAATACTCCAACTTCCTTGATATATGTACTTTTTTTTCCATGGGACACTTAAAAAAAACAGAGGGAGTAACAAAAGTGACGACTAATGAATTTGTTTCGTGGGAGACCGGTATAATAGAGTAAATATTTACAATATATATATATAGGGGAAGGCTAAAATATATATATATATATATATATATATATATATATATATATATATATATATATATATATATATATAGGGAGAGGTTCAGGAAAGAACCATAAATAAAAAAGAACGGAGAACCATTTTCAGCCATTCGATCATCAAGATCTACGGTGGATACATCATCTTGTTGGATGAATGCAGATCCTGGGTTCGAATCCTGAAGGGAGCAATTTTTTTTATTTTTTTGAGTGCATTAATTTTAACAGCGAATTCATTAATTTTTACAGTGAATGCATTAGATTTGATGGTTCTCCCGTTCTCACAAATAATGTAGTTCTCTCTAGAACCACACCCTATATATATATATATATAGGGAATGGATCAATAAAGAATGCTAAATGTAGAAGGAAACAACGAAGGCTGAATAACTCAATACATTTACTGAATAAATCACGCGAATGCTAAATGTAGAAGGAAACTACGTTTCAATTTATTGCAATGTCCGTCCCGCGTATATTTCCGGCCAAATCCATTCATTTTCGGCCAATTTATTTTAGCTATGTTTCAATTTATTGCAATGAAATTTGAGACGACAATGTTTCGTTACCCGGCACGACATGCCACCTAAGCTTTACGGAGGTCCACCTAAGCAATAAATTGAAACGTAGCTAAAATTTTTGCTACAATTAAAAAGTTTGTCAAAAAACCAAAATTTGGGAAAAGGTCAAGTATTTTGATGCAATTAACCCTATTTTTTATACAAACTTAATAGTTTGGGGTTTTATACGATATTTCTTATAGTTCAAAATATTTTTGGTAAAATAGGTATAGTTCAGGTTTTAATATAATATTTATCTTTTTGTTTAAATTTTTTATTAGATTAATTTTTTGGGGTTAATGCCCATAAATCCTTTAACTATTAGGCCTTTCGCGTTTTGCATCACTCACCGAATTTCTACCACAGTAGCGAAGAATTCCGATGACATAACTTAGCTTATGTGTCTAATTTTTTTATGACAGAGCATATTAAAGCCTGCATGGCAATGACATGATAATTCTTTTTTTTTAATAACTGACGTTTAATGAAATGACGTCGTTTTGCCTAGTACTAAACGACGTCGTTTCGTTTGGGCGGTAAAATTACACGATAATTGACACTAATGTTAAGTTTTTTTATTGTAGGGACTTGAGAATGCAGTGCATTCTATTGCACCTCGTGCTGAGCACAGAAATTGTGCGAGACATGTATATATGAAATGGAAGAAGCTGTATAAAGGGATTACACTAAAGAACTTGTTTTGGAAGGCTTCTAGGTGCACCAATGATGCTGACTTCAAGATGGCAGTCCAAGATCTTAAGAGAGAAAATCAAGCTACATTTGATGATTTCATGGCAAGAGACTATAAAAGGTTTTGCAAAGCCTTCATCTGTACACAAGTTTGCAGTGATTCCATTGACAACAATATCAGTGAGACATTCAATGGCTACATCCTTGCAGCAAGAGGTAAGCATATCATTCATATGCTTGAAGAGATTAGAACTAGCTTGATGGTTAGGCAGGTGGGAAAATTTGACAAAATGCGACAATATGATGACAGAATATGTCCTGCCATTTGACAAACATGGTTTTCGTACCTCAATTCCACATGATATGTTGTCATTTTCCTTCATGTTTTGTTTGCCAATGCGTGTTTGTACCATAATGTTGAGTTTTATGAAGATTTGATGTCTTGGTGTAGTTTTGGAGTAATTTCAGGAAAAATCAAGGATTAATTGGAGGATTTTGAAGATATGAGATTGAAGTACGTCTCGAGAGGAATCCGTGAGCGCAAACGGCGACCAAATCCGAGTCCGGACGAGGGAGAACGGAGCAAAACGAGCGGACTGTGCAAAACGCCCAGTACCCCGCGGTCACCACCCGCGGCCGCGGGGTGGGACCGCGGGTCAGCTGTTCCCGACTCCAGGAGTCACCCGCGGTCACCACCCACGGCCGCGGGGCGGGACCGCGGGTCCCCTGAGCATCCCCCACGTTTGAAGGCCGCGGACGCGGTCCGTGACCGCGGGAAAAGGGCGGGGCTTCCCCCAAGTGGGCCCCAGACGCGATTTTAGCCCCAAAACTCCATTTTTCCCCTCTTTTCCCCATTCATTCACCACACACACCCACTTCATCTTCCCCAACTCTCCAATCCCAAACCCTAGCCTCCATTCTCTACCATTTTTTCTCTCTTCCACACACAAAAACAACACCAAAATCAAATAAAGAAGGGGAAGACTTGGAAAGGAGCTCATCAAGACTACATGATTGAAGATCAAGATTATAGGATTTGTCTATGAATCTCTATCTCTCTATATCTTTATTTATGTTTTCTTATGACTTGAGATTTGCTTTTATTATGAATATGCTTGGCTAAAATCTCTTATCTTAGGGATTAGATTAGATGGATTTGTAATGAATTGATTTCTTTGTTCAATATATATCTTGATTGTGCTTATTGTTATCTTTTCAAGTCCTAGATTTATCTCTTGTATGATTGGTTGGCCACCTTTTGTGCATTTCTAATTTGTGATTTGAATCGGGAGAGGATAATTACAATAGATTAGGAGTTTGATACATATCATCTCAATAAACCGGGAGGTTGAGAGTTGGGTGAGGGCTTGTTGATCCTTTGTGCTCTTGGGAGTTATAGGTTAGAAATTGACCGGGGACGACAATTATGACCCGTAATCTACTGTTTTAGTCGTCCGGGAGGGGGCTAAAACTAGTGGGGAGATCGCCCTAGATAAGTAGGCCATATCAAGATTTAAATTGATTTAGATTGAAGTTCATTACGATCTATCGAAATCTAGTCCCTAGGATAACTTTCATTCAAGTCATTCCCCAATTTATTCACTAAGTTTATGTTATTGTTATTTACTTTTCTTGCTTTATTTAGTTTTGTTTTAGTTATCAATACCTCTTGAACTTTGGTTGTCTAAATAGATTGAAAACAACTTATTAATAATATTTAGAAGTTTAAATTCACCAATCCTTGTGGAATACGACCTTGCTTCCCTTATATTGCAACTACACCGTACACTTGCGGCGTGGTGAAAATAATAGCGAACAAGTTTTTGGCGCCGTTGCCGGGGATTGGTTGAGTTTTTACTTTTGATATTGTGAAAAGTTGTTTTTATCTAATTTAGATATTGTTTTTATGTTTGTTTATTTATATGTTTATTTATTTTTGTTAGAGAAAATTGCTCCACAACCGTAAAAGCGGCACCAAAAATGGATGATGGAAGGAATGAGTTGGTTGAGCAACTCCAACTACAATTGGCGTTGATGCAACTTAAGTTGCGTGTTTTGGAAGCCAAAAGAAATTGTAGGCAACCAATGATCCAAAAAGCCTTCCAACCAACACCTTCCTATGGTGAGTATTATGACATGGGGTGCAATGCCATGGAGTGGCAATCACCATTGGAGTATGAGGACCATTTCAATAGTTGGAATTATGAAAATTCTTATTCCACTCAAGAAGGCTTCCAAGGGGGAAATCGATACTATCAAGTGGAGAAATCGAATTCGAAAGACGATCTCCTACAATGCTTCTTAACTACACAAGCTTGGATAGAAAAAAGTCTAGCAAAATCGGAGGTTATGCTAGATGAGCAAAGGAGGTCTTTGGCTACCACTATGGAAAATCAAAAGCGAATTGATGATTTGTGCATGGCCATTAGCCTACGGAATGGAACCTTGTATGAGGAACCAATGCCGATGCTAAGTGAAGAGCCTCAAGAAGTTGAAGAAGAGTATAAAGAAGATGAGGATCAATTCTCCAAACCCCTTGAAGTTGAGAGCCCAACTTTTCCAACGCAACCTCTACAATTCCAAAAAGATGAAGATTTCACAAGCTTTAAAGAATGCAAAGTCAAAAATTTTGTCGATCCTTACCTCGACATGGGCGATTCTATGAAGGCTTGCTTCTTTCACTTTTATTTATCTTCATCTTTTGATTTTCACTTTGATTTGTCTAATAAGGAATTATTTGAGTGTGGTGGTACTCTAGATGGTGAACGGGATTACCATGACCCCCGGGATGTCTCAAAGATTGATAAGCCACCATATTTTTGGGTGGCAACGGATGGAGCATACAAATTTGATGAAAAATGGCCACCGCCTAAGCCTCCACCTCGTTTGTGAGTACGAGACAAGTAACCATTTTCTCCTTCATCTAAACTTATTTCTCCTTTGTGTGAAATAAGTTTGGGGGGAGGGGAAAGATGGATTAGTGTCTCATCTATCTTTTGCTTTACTTGTTCTTGTTTGTTTTAGTTTTATTGTCTTGTTTTTGTTATTGTTGAATAAATGAAAGCTTGAGAGTTAGTTAAGTTGATATTTTTGTTTTTGTTTTGCTTGGGATAATTGTATCAAACTTTGTGATGTTGATTGAATGTCATTGGGCTTATGATATAAATCGTTTCTTGGAAAAATTGTGTGTATCACTTGTGGATTATGCATGAAAAGTTTGAACTTGTGACAAGTGAGTTAAATGTTTTGCCTCCAAGAACTTGAAAATGAGCTTGTGAGAATTGAGCCCTTGATTGTCATCCAATTACAATCTCATTTTGTTCTTGAGTGTAAATCGATTGAGCATGTATGTTGGTCTCTAGAACTTGCCATGAGTCCTCTCTTGAAAATAAAAGTAGATGTGTTGTTAATATTGAAGTGATTTAAGGCCATCCTTGTTAGCCACTTGACTTAAATTGTGTCCAAATTCTCATGCGATCCTAGTTTACCCTCTTTGTGCCTTATAGCCTTTCTTTGAATTAACCAATGATGGGTAGAACTTAGATTGTTAGTGGTTACTTTGATGAAAATGTATGGAAAATGATTGAAATTACTTGTCTAACTTTGATTGAGTGAAAATCACTAGTCCCCTATGAGCTCCAAAAGAAAAGAAAAGAAAAAGAAAAGCAAAAAGAAATGTTGAATAAAGGAAGTATAAAGGGGAGTGATTTGCCTTTTGAATCATGATCTTGATAAGTATTCATAGGGTGAAAAAGAAGAAATGTGGGGATATTGGTTATTGATTGATTTGAAAAGAACAATGGTGAGTATGACTTATTCAATTTGGGAATTATATATGAGTCACTTTGCCTATAAACACCTCACCTCACCAAAGAGCCCTCATTGCAACCTAAAGAAAAGCCCTTGTTGATCATTATTTATAACACATTGAAGTATAGAGAGTTAGGATAAATGGCAAGCTTATGGTAGATTGCATACATTGTTTCAATTTGAGTGCAAACACGCCCAATCTAAACACTTGAGAGTTGAGTGCATCATTGAAACATCCACATTTGTGAGGATTCAAGCTTGGAGGCCATAATATTGAACTCTTCATCACGTGTGATTTCTTGGAATGCATTTCTACTTGTGATACACTTTTGAAAGATTTTTGAAATTGTTGAAGCCCTTGAAATGACACCAATTCATTCTCACATGTTTGTTATCTTTTATTTCTCTTCTCTTTGTTGTTTGGGGACAAACAACGCTTTAAGTTTGGGGGCTTGACAAACATGGTTTTCGTACCTCAATTCCACATGATATGTTGTCATTTTCCTTCATGTTTTGTTTGCCAATGCGTGTTTGTACCATAATGTTGAGTTTTATGAAGATTTGATGTCTTGGTGTAGTTTTGGAGTAATTTCAGGAAAAATCAAGGATTAATTGGAGGATTTTGAAGATATGAGATTGAAGTACGTCTCGAGAGGAATCCGTGAGCGCAAACGGCGACCAAATCCGAGTCCGGACGAGGGAGAACGGAGCAAAACGAGCGGACTGTGCAAAACGCCCAGTACCCCGCGGTCACCACCCGCGGCCGCGGGGTGGGACCGCGGGTCAGCTGTTCCCGACTCCAGGAGTCACCCGCGGTCACCACCCGCGGCCGCGGGGCGGGACCGCGGGTCCCCTGAGCATCCCCCACGTTTGAAGGCCGCGGACGCGGTCCGTGACCGCGGGAAAAGGGCGGGGCTTCCCCCAAGTGGGCCCCAGACGCGATTTTAGCCCCAAAACTCCATTTTTCCCCTCTTTTCCCCATTCATTCACCACACACACCCACTTCATCTTCCCCAACTCTCCAATCCCAAACCCTAGCCTCCATTCTCTACCATTTTTTCTCTCTTCCACACACAAAAACAACACCAAAATCAAATAAAGAAGGGGAAGACTTGGAAAGGAGCTCATCAAGACTACATGATTGAAGATCAAGATTATAGGATTTGTCTATGAATCTCTATCTCTCTATATCTTTATTTATGTTTTCTTATGACTTGAGATTTGCTTTTATTATGAATATGCTTGGCTAAAATCTCTTATCTTAGGGATTAGATTAGATGGATTTGTAATGAATTGATTTCTTTGTTCAATATATATCTTGATTGTGCTTATTGTTATCTTTTCAAGTCCTAGATTTATCTCTTGTATGATTGGTTGGCCACCTTTTGTGCATTTCTAATTTGTGATTTGAATCGGGAGAGGATAATTACAATAGATTAGGAGTTTGATACATATCATCTCAATAAACCGGGAGGTTGAGAGTTGGGTGAGGGCTTGTTGATCCTTTGTGCTCTTGGGAGTTATAGGTTAGAAATTGACCGGGGACGGCAATTATGACCCGTAATCTACTGTTTTAGTCGTCCGGGAGGGGGCTAAAACTAGTGGGGAGATCGCCCTAGATAAGTAGGCCATATCAAGATTTAAATTGATTTAGATTGAAGTTCATTACGATCTATCGAAATCTAGTCCCTAGGATAACTTTCATTCAAGTCATTCCCCAATTTATTCACTAAGTTTATGTTATTGTTATTTACTTTTCTTGCTTTATTTAGTTTTGTTTTAGTTATCAATACCTCTTGAACTTTGGTTGTCTAAATAGATTGAAAACAACTTATTAATAATATTTAGAAGTTTAAATTCACCAATCCTTGTGGAATACGACCTTGCTTCCCTTATATTGCAACTACACCGTACACTTGCGGCGTGGTGAAAATAATAGCGAACACCATTAGGAATATTGTAGAAAGGAGGAAGGATGGTGTTAGCCAATGTGTTGTTTATCTTGCTTTAGGAGAGAAGTTTGAGGTGCATCATTTTGCTGAAAAATTTGTAGTTGGTCTTAGTGATAGAAGTTGCACCTGTAGAGTTTGGAATTTGTCTAGTATTCCATGTATTCATGTTTTAGCTGTGGTTCATTACATGAACCTGGATGTATGTGACTATGTCAACGATTACTACACTGTGGGGAGATACTTACTGGCAAATGAAGAAGGTCTGCAATCCATTAGAGGGCCACAGATGTGGCCTGGTGTAGAAGGTGAAAAAGTGAAGCCTCCAAGTTTCACAAAGAGGGCTGGCAGGTCAAAGAAGAAGCGGGTCAGGGCAATGGAAGAGAGGAAAGGCAAGAGGCTGAGCAAGCATGGTGTGGCCATGCATTGTGGGAGATGCAAGCAAGAAGGCCACAATACAAGGAATTGACAAAATATGATTGTGCCATCAAATGAGCAAACCACTGAGCCACAAAAGGTAAGGGCTGTTGCGTTCTACTTATTTAATTACAGAACACTAGCTTATATCTACTTATCACTTTGAATATCAGAAGCTACGAGGTAGGCCAAAGAAAGCAAGGGGTGAATCAAGTGGGGTAACAAAGAAATCTACTGCTTATGTCCCTACCATGTCTGAAGAAAGAAGGGCTGGATTGAGGAGTGGAGTCTACACAGCAGAGAAAGTCACTTATGGCAAATTCATTGCTCCAAGAAGAGCTGAAGGTGCAAGAAGAGGTAGAGGTGCAACAAGTGGGGCTACAAATGAGGCAATAAGTGATGTAGGATGTGGGAAACACTGAAGAATCAGCCAACACTTAGATGTAGGCTTGAAAAAAATTTGAACTTATTTTGTAATGTTTGGTACAATAGGACCTGGTTATGGTTTTTTGAACACTCTGTTAGTTTTTTGTGATGCTAAAACTGTCATTATGTTGGACTAGATGGCAGTACATGATCTGAAGTTCATATATTAAGAAAATCGTTTTGTTCATCCACAATATCTTGTTCATTGAAAAATTTGTTCATTCATAAGAACATAGATCATTCATTACATACTACTTGAAATTGAAATGTTTCTAACCTACTAAATTTACTAATAATACAGGA
This sequence comes from Salvia miltiorrhiza, assembly GCF_028751815.1. Lineage (NCBI taxonomy): Eukaryota > Viridiplantae > Streptophyta > Magnoliopsida > Lamiales > Lamiaceae > Salvia > Salvia miltiorrhiza. The sequence continues at coordinate 51,197,885 of NC_080389.1, forward strand.
ACCTACTACTTGAAATGCTTAAAACCCACTACTTGTTCAAAGATAAATCCACACGCCCAACAACAACAAGAACAGCAAGAAAATCCTATTCCTCCTGTGCAATTTGGTCATCATCACCTCCATTGCAGCATTCTGCTTCTTGAGCTCTCTAAAAGCTTCAATTTGAAGGGCAAGTTCTTCCTTCAACGCAGAAGCTTCCAACATCAATGATTCCACTTGTGCCCTCATGCCATTTATGTCAAGAAGCTGACGGGCTTTGTTCATTTGAACCTGCAAATTGTGGAAACAGCCCTTATAGTGCGAAGTGAGCTCCGGATCTATCTAGGAGTGAGTATTCGGTTTTTCCGGTCGGTTTTGACTCGAAAAAAACCGAACCGAAATAACCAAAAATATTAAATTTCAACCGAACCGAACCGATTTACCTTTAAAACTGAAAACCGAAACATCCGAAATAACCAATTTGTTAATTCGGTTTTTACGGTTTTTTCGATTTTTTTTTAAAAATTCAATCCAAAATATATATTTCAAAAACTAACCACTAATATGTTATTCCTAATCAATTTACATAAAATAAATTTCACAGCAATAAAAAACAGTAGAAATAAACTGAATTAGTTTCATATAAACTTAGACAATCCAATCTTCAGGAAATTGTTAATGATCATATCACTAAACAAATAACAATAGAAATAGACAAAAGTGCTTCAATTGTTCACAACAATTTAGAACAGCAGCAACGAACAACAACAAAAATTGATTATCTTTTTATGCAAAATCCAGTCATTGTCAATATAATGGGCAGTGAGACACATGTAATTCATTCTTTGCAAAGAAGACCACGTATATGTGGTAAGACAGACTCTTTGTTTGGTGGATTTTAATAATGCCTTTAGCAAACTCTTTTCATCCATATACAGCTGAAAACAATCACGTGAAACAGTCCACCTTGATGGAATCCTAAACCTAGGGCAAGCTACTGAAAGAAAGTGCTGAAACCCTTCATTTTCAACAAATTTAAAAGGTAACTCATCAACAATAACCATATGAGCCAAAGCCTTTCTAATAGCTTCCTGATCAAACTTCCAAGTACCAAGTGTTGTGCTTGAATCTGACAGACCCGACTGAAAATTCAATAGCTTCTGTTTAAGATTGTTGGGAACCTTATGGAATATCCTAACCCTTGTTTTGATGATACCAAAATTCATAGGACTTAAATGTAATAGACTAGAATCGTTTTGAACTCAAGTGTTAGAGTTCGTTTCTAGTTTAGTTGCGGTATCGAAGACTGAAGACTGAAGACTGAAGAATGAAGACTGAAGACTGAAGACTGGAGTTACCAACTGAAGTGTCAGTTGAAGAATCAGTTGAAGACTGATTATTTAATGCGCGCCATAGACTGATACTAAAGTCAAGTATCAGTTGAACATTCCTCCTAGGACTGATCTTTCAACGTTCAGAGGAAGCCACGTACGCTCAAAGTATAGCCGCATTAAATGCAGAGATATCTCAATATCTTATCTCTGCAGAGGTCATTCCTATCTGGTGGCTACTTTTCAGAGATGTCACATCTCTTGTCCTTCAAAGAGAGCCGTTTCCACACAGACAAGGAACCTCGAAGATTGAAGCCTCAGCCCAAATTCGAATTGCTCTCCAACGGAAGAAATCTTGAGGACGATTTACGCCAACGGATCTATTCAAGAGTTCTCCTACAAATAGCGCTCGAGGATCACTTCAATCTTCACCGATTCAACGACATAAGCTGAAGCTCTGCCGAAATAGCTACTCAACCTAAAGCTTAACCGCTCAAAGCTTGAATCGAAGAAGAGAATTCCAAAGCCAAAATCAGTCACTGCTGATTACATACATTCTCTTAGACCCTAGGCATATATTCTGTGTACCCAGAAGCCAAAGGTCAAACTTGCTTCAAAGAACTAGTTCTTTGTAAGTATAGTTGGCACTCGTTTAAACCTCTCCCCCATAAGAGTGTTTGAGTGAGTCGGAGTTCAGGAAGGTACTCTGAACTCTGAAAGGGAAGTCTGAGCATGAGGTGTGCTTAGCAGGGAAATCCTACGCGAGTTGTGTAGGTGCTGAAATCCTACGCGAGGTGTGTGGGTGGGGAAACCATACGCGAGGTGTGTAGGTGCTGAAGAGAGTTTATCTTCAGTTTACGGTTTGCAGTGCACCAGGCAAGCACTTGCGGAGTGGATTGTTGGTCTGATCAACCAGCCGTGGATGTAGGAAAGAGTTTTTCCGAACCACGTAAAAGTCTCTGTGTTATTTACAGCTTTCAGTTTTACTTTCATATCTGTGCTATTTCAATTGATAAAACTGAACACTGAGTAACAGCAAGAGAAACCCTAATCCAACTATCTGCTCCACTGAGGCTATTCGAAACTAAGGGGGGTGTATTCGTTGTGGATTTTAATAGATTTCTATGGATTTTAAAAGTCTGGGTGTATTCGTTCCAGACTTTTAAAAGTCTGCAGAAATCTGGGTGTATTCGTTTAAGACTTTTAAAAGTCCATATAAATCTGGGTGTATTCGTTTCAGACTTTTTAAAATCCATACAAATCTAGGTGTATTCGTTATTCCATTGACTTAAAATCTGGAATGACTTTCATGGATTTCATCCAAAAAATACACACGACGAAATCCGGCCAAGAACCACGAGAATTGAAATCCATGAAATTTTAAGCGAGCGCTGAGTTCCAGCGCCCGCGGCCAAGAAGCCAGCGAGCGCTGGAACTCAGCCACCGTTGAGAGAGTCCAGCATATGCTGGATTCCAGCATATGCTGGATTCGAGCGAGTCTGAATTCTCTGCCTCTCTCTCTCTCTACGCGCTCCGTGTCTCTCGCCACGCCGTTGCCGCCGCTGCCGCCGCAGGCCCACAGTCCCCCAGCGCAGTGTGAGTGCCGCACCATCTCTCCTCTCCCCGACTCCTCCGGGACCGCCCCGGCGCACTCCTCACCTCTCAGCTGTTGTGCCGTCCCGTCGCCCCCGGCGCGCCGCTCCTTCAGCCTTCTAGGTTCGAATTTTTCTGTATTCATCGTCGAATTTTTATTTTTTCTGATTTTGACTTATCTATTGCCTCATTGCCCTGTGCTGAGATTGAAATCTATTATCAATTTTGAGTTTCCCGTGCTGACATTCTGCAATTCATTTAAATGAATGGTTTTTGCCTTTTTGGTGCCCAATGCATTGCTCAACACTTCACTGAAACCGATTTTTGTTCCTGGTAGTTCATTGTTTTATTTTATTATATATTTTCCTTTATTGTTTGTAGCTCATCTGATTTTGTGATTCTGATTCATAATGTTTTATCTTCTCATTCGTCCTTCCAAGATTCGAAGCATGTTTGTTGACAAAATACTAATCTCGTTGGGTTTCCAGCGGTGCTGGGACTCAGCGGGCGTTGGCATCATGGATTTCAATTCCAGAATTATATCCTAAATTCTTCGAAAATCAGTGAAAATCGGGGTGAAATCCAACCACGAATTCTTTGAAAGTCGTCTGGAATCTATGTGAATTCCATGGAATTTAAATTCCATGGACTTTTGAAAGTCTGTGGAAATCCACAACGAATACACCCCCCTAAGTTTAATTTCCGCTGCGTGTGATATCAATCTGACTGAACTATCCTCTGATAGTAAGAAAGAGAGATATCATCTCTATCGTTGCAAACACGACTGAAGCCCTTACGTGGATCAGTTAAGTTCTAGTGACTTAACTGATAACTCTTTACTGAAGAGCTTTCAGTATCAGTCGTCAACCCTGTTGGTCAAAACTAATTTCGGTTAAACAGGTGTCTGGTTTGCATGCAAAGTTTCTTTTCTATCTCTGACTGAGATCCATCTGATTGAGGTCCGTAGATAGTCAAAAATAGCCTATAGGTGTATTCCCCCCCCATACAGCAAAGGAGATGTGGGACATTCTGGAAAGAATGTGCGTAGGTTCTGAGGAAATCAAGAAGAATAAGCTATCCATAGCTTGCCAGAAATTCGACTCCTTCCACATGCTCAAGAATGAATCTGTCGAGGAAATGGAACAAAGATTCAATCTTATATTGAATGAAGTTCAATCCATTTCCAAAGACAAATACACTCAACGAGAAATCAACCTAAAGATTCTTCGAGCACTGCCACGTGGAGAATGGCAGATCTACTCAGTCGCTCATCAGCATAAGCCAGGATTCAGTCAGCTCCCGACAAACAAGCTTTTCTCCGATCTCATGGCAAATGAGTTCGACCTTATGAGAAATCTTGGTAACAAGAAGGCTGGAGGATCAGACGAAGATGGTCCATCAACCTCAAGAGGAGTTGCACTGAAGGCCTCGACCAGAGAAGACAAGAAGCAGATCAAGGAGCCAACGGAACTCAACCCTGAGGACTTTTTCAGTCAATATGCCTTGTTGACTGATAGATTCAACAAGATGGAGTCCAAGTTCTGGAAGTACAGAAGGTTCCACAAGCAGCACTACAAGGGAAAAGAAAGAGAAGGGGACTCCAGACATTCCACAGATCGAAGCGGAGAAAGGAAGTCAGCCGCTTACGACATCAAAGAATTGGAATGTTTTGGATGTAGAAAGAAAGGGCACTTTCGACATGAATGCCCTGATTTGACTCCAGCTGAGCGCAAGGAACTGAAAGCGAAGAAAGATCGCAGATCATCGAAGAAGAAAGCGATGGTTGCTGATGATGCTGACTCTTCCAACGACACATCAAAATCATCCGACTTCGACAGTTCCAGCTCAGATGATGAGAGCCGAGCCCTGATGGCCAACGAATCAGAAAGTGTAGCTGACAACAGCTACGACAATGGAATGAATGGCCCAGAGGTAAAATCTCTCACAAAAACTCCATATACTGATAACTTCCTGATGCTTTCAGGAGACCACTCAGAATCTGGAGATAGCTCATCCTTTGAAACTGACGAGTTTGATCAGCTCCTGACTGATCACTGTCAGCTGAGGAAAATGTTCGAAGATCTCCTCAAGCAGAATCAAAAATTGGACAAGGAGATCAATGATGAACGAGCTAAACATCAGACAATCATCTACTTTTCGGATGAAACTTGTCTTGATCAGCTAATCATGGAGAACAGCCGACTGGAAGAAGAGCTCAGAGTCTCCAACTCAGAAGGTGAAAGAGCATCTCATGAAATCAAGAGGCTCAATCACAAGCTGGAAGAAACAGTCAAGAACTGCATGATGCAGTCTCCCATGATGAGCAACTTTCCATCGAAAGGACTGGTCAACATCATCGGAGGAAAGGTTGCAGCTGCCAAAGGAAAGGATATCATGATCATCTCTAAGAATGATCCTTCTGAAATCACAACCTCAGAAGAATCAAGAGACCATGATATGGATGAAGTTCACAAGTGCAGACTGATGGCCAGATCAAATGTTCCACATCCACGAAGCTACAGACGAGCTAAGGAGGCTCCCAACCAGATCATCTTATTGAAAAGGCTGGAAAGCAGATTTCAGTCAAAGATCCGGGAAGGAACATCAGGAGCCAAGAAGAATCTTCCTCATCAATCCAGGGGGAAGAAAGGCCACATCAGTCAGAAACTGGCATCCTCAGTTCAGTTTCAGAAGGAACAACATCCATGGAGATCAAGCAATGCTGAGTCCAGTCGAGCCATGCCACTTCCTCGACGACAAGCCACTGGACGTCAGACAAATCTCCATAAGTCTGCAAAGACTAAAGTATCTCAAGGAAGATACTTTACCGAGCAAAGAAGACCTCAACCACTCATCAGACAGAACTGCTACAAGAGTGAGGCCTTCAAAAGGATTTCTCAACAGAAGAATGCTCATGTGCCACCTGAAGCGCCAACGACATCGATCAGACATCCAAAAATGCGCAAAAGATCAGCCAGACCAATTCTGAAGTAGATTTGGGTTCCAAAGGGAACTCGAACTAACATTGAAGGACCCAAAGCTTGATTGGGTGCCTGAAGCAACTCTTCCTTGCAGGTCAATGTCAGGAAACATAAAAAGAAGGAAGAGGCCAAAGCTTCAATCAGAACGTGGTATCTGGACAGTGGCTGCTCGAAGCATATGACGGGCTACAAAGAATATCTATCCTAGTATGTTGAGAAAGCTGGATCCAAAGTTGCATTCGGAGACAACTCGATTGGAGAAACAAAAGGCTACGGTGTGCTCAACATGGGTAACGCCAGTATCAGTAATGTTAGCTTTGTTTCTGGTCTTAAACATAATCTGTTGTCTGTGAGTCAATTTTGTGACAGTGGTTTCACAGTGAAAATTAAAAAGGATGAATTCACTGTTAGAAACAATCAGAAGAAGGTGGTTCTGAAGGGATTCAGACAAAGGAGTCTCTACGTCGTTTCTTGTGAAGACAGCCCACCAGAAACGTGCCTCATCAGCAAGAGCAGCTCGGAGCTCAATTGGCTATGGCACAAGAGACTCAACCATCTCAACTTCAAGACGATCAACAAACTTGCTAAACATCAACTGGTAGAAGGTCTTCCTTCTATTGTATTCCAGAAGAAGCAAGAATGTGAAGCATGCCTCAGAGGAAAGCAGACGCGGACGTCATTCAAGTCAAAGACAGGACACTCCTCTGGAAGGATTCTGCATCTACTTCACATGGATCTGTTTGGCCCGATCACTCCAAGAAGCTACAACGGTAGGAAGTACACCTTGGTAGTTGTGGATGATTATTCACGATATACTTGGGTTATCTTTCTCTTCAAAAAGAAGGAGACACTGGAGGAACTGCCAAAGCTGCTGAGAAGACTGAGCCTTGAAAAGGAAGTCAACATCATCAGCATCAGATCAGATCGTGGGACTGAGTTCCTCAATACTGTCATTCGTGAGTATTGTGATGAACAAGGAATCAGTCATCAAACTTCTGCAGCAAGAACTCCGCAGCAGAATGGAGTTGCAGAAAGAAGAAACCGGTCTCTTAAGGAAGCAGCCAGGACGATGCTAGCCGAGTCAAAACTCCCCTTGAAGTTTTGGGCCGAAGCAGTCAACAACGCATGCTACACGCAGAATCGCTCCTTCCTCACTCAGAGACATGGAAGAACTCCATACGAGTTATGGAAGAACAGAAAGCCATCGATTGCCTATTTTCATGCTTTCGGTTCTAAGTGTTTCATACACAACAATGATAAGAAGAGGTTGAACACCTTCGATAGCAAGGCTGATCCAGGAGTCTTCCTTGGATACTCTGGAACAGAACGTTCAAGCAAAGCCTATCGAGTGTTCAATACTCAAACTCTTTGTGTAGAAGAAACACCTCATGTGATCTTTGATGAGTCTACAGATGGTTTCAGGGAACAAGATGCTGAAAAGGGTGTTCAGATCGCTGAAGGTTCCAAAGCTGAAATCCACACTGTCGAGCCCTCTACTGTCTTGGTGTGGGGACCTGGCAAAGATGAAGATACTGAGATGCTTCAGTATCAGAAGATCAACCAACGGTCTGAAGTTCAGACTGGAGCCAATACAGATGGCATCAGTCAAGGGGAAACTCCAGTTGCTGAAGTTCAAGTTGAACGCGCAGAAGCCGCCCCAGCTCAACTCACCCCTGCTCCAGAAGGTGCTCAACATCCCAGAGCTATTCTAACCGAAGAAGCTCCACCATCCCCTGAAGAAATCAAGAAATATCGAAGATGGTTTGAACTCCACTCTAAGGAGAACATCATTGGAGAACCATCAGATGGCGTCAAGACTCGGAGATCAATGTGCAACCTCGTCTTCGACATCAACCAGAACTGCATCAACGAAGATAAGAATTTCAGCTGTTTCTTATCAACTACAGAGCCCAAGGATATTGAAGAAGCTCTGAAGTCCACTGAATGGGTCATCGCAATGCTAGAGGAACTCAATGAATTCAACCGGAATTCAGTTTGGGAGCTTGTGGATCGACCAGACGATGCAAAGGTGATTGGCTTGAAATAGATTTTCAAGAACAAGGAAGACGAAGAAGGAAACGTTGTGAGAAACAAAGCAAGGCTTGTGGCTAAAGGATACAGTCAAGAAGAAGGAATCGACTACGACGAGACATTCGCCCCAGTTGCCAGATTGGAAGCAGTCAGACTCTTCTTAGCCTTCGCAGCTCATAAAGGTTTCAAGGTACACCAAATGGATGTCAAGTGTGCATTTCTTAATGGAGTGCTCACAGATGAAGTCTATGTAGAACAACCTCCTGGATTTGAGGTTGCTGGACCAGAAAAGGTGTACAAGCTGAAGAAAGCGCTCTATGGGTTGAAGCAAGCACCAAGAGCGTGGTATGATACTCTCTCTGAGTATCTGATTGAACAAGGCTTCAAAAAGGGATCTGTGGACAGAACTTTGTTCACTCTCAAAGAAGGAGAAGATCTCTTACTTGTTCAAATTTATGTCGATGACTTCGGATCCAAATCCGAACGCATGTGCAATAAGTTTGCTGACATCATGACGAACAAATTCCAAATGTCTATGATGGGAGAAATGAATTTCTTTCTCGGATTGCAAGTTAAGCAGACCAAAGAAGGAATACTGATTAGCCAGTCCAAGTATGCCAAGGAGCTGATAGCTAAGTTCGGTATTCAGCACATGAAATCAGTCAAGATCCCAATGAACACAAACTGGAAAGTTGATCCAGGTTCAGAAGGAAGCTCTGTCTCTTCGAAGAAGTACAGAGAAATCATTGGATCTTTGCTGTATTTGACTGCGAGCAGACCAGATATCGCATTTGCAGTCGGGGTTTGTGAAAGATATCAATCAGATCCTAAGGAAGCTCATTTGGATGCAGCTAAGCGAATTCTGAGATATCTCAAGGGCACACCCAATTTAGGATTGTGGTACCCAGCAGACGACGACATCAAGCTCACCGGATTTTCAGACTCCGACTTCGGTGGATGCAAGCTTGATCGCAAATCAACCTCCGGAACATGTCAATTCCTAGGCAACAAGCTCATCTCTTGGTTTTCAAAGAAGCAGACTTCAGTCGCCACCTCTACAACTGAAGCTGAATATGTTGCTGCCGGAAGCTGCTGCTCACAAATCCTGTGGTTAGTCCATCAACTAAAGGACTATGGGATCGAGGAAAAGGAAGTTCCTATCTATTGCGACAGCTCCAGTGCTATTGCAATCTCCCAGAATCCAGTTCATCACACCAGAGTCAAACATATTGAGATTCAACATCACTTCATTCGTGATCATGTCGAAAAGAATAATATCTCTGTGGAATGGATTCCCACTGCTATTCAGAGAGCGGACCTGCTGACCAAGGCTCTTCCAGAAGAGAGGTTCAATGATCTATGTACAAAGATCGGCCTCATCAACCCTGAAGAGTGATGCTGTGTTTGAAGATTTTCTCAAACAGTCATGCTGACTGGTGGTCAACCAACTGCTGCTTCTACGATCGCCGACGTGGAAAGCAATGAAGTCCGAATGCTCATCTGAAGAAGAAGTCATCCTGATGATTCAATCAGGATCACGTGGTATCAACTGACTACTATGTTCAGTTGATCAGTAAGTATTTTAAATGCTTACCTTTTCAAAAATCAGTTATTTCAGTTTAGAGCTTTAAGTGTTTAGTTCAAAACCTTTTCTCTAACTGATCAGTTTCTTTCAAAAACTTTAACTGATTGTTGGAATTGTTGGAAAATGGAATATCCGAAAAGGACAAGATTTTTATAAAAGAGAAAATCTGTTTTGATTGAACTTGTCCTGATCTTTTTGCCAAAAATCCTTCCAACCTTTTTGCCTCTGCAATAAAATTTCTTGAAACGCTCATTGACATGACATATGTAATGATGCCTTTCAAAGTCCCTCGCAGTGACGGCGGACGCGAAATTTTTCTTCAATTGCATTTTAGGCACAGTTTTCGAAAAACCTTTTCATCTTCTTCATGGTTCACATCTTGTCTATTTATACACCATGCTGTCTTCACGATTCTTCTGCATCAACTAACAACTCTCCACAACCTTCACTGTGTGAAAAAGTTTCAATTTTTTCCAAAGTTGCAGAGAAAAATTGTTCCGACTAAAGGAGAAATCTATGACTGCACAGTCATGGAGTGGAAGAATGACGCTCATAGTCTTGGTCTACACCGGACCCTTCCACTGGATCACAACGTCTCTCCGACGTCAGAGTTTGCTCTACCCTCACTTGTATCCAGCGAAGCGAGTGTCTTCCATCCTCATGCCCGGCACATGGATTGGAAGTTCCTGTCTAGAATATGGACAGACTTCACCTGTTTCTCAGGAAGCTTCTCACCTTTTGGTGAAACTCCATGTGGTGCAACAGCAATGCGCAGAAGCTCATTGCCATCCGGCGCAAAATCGACAGTGCTAGTCCTCACGACTGCCACTGATTCGATTCTCCATCTTCATATCTTCTTCTCTCCCATGTATGACGAAAGCGTGTTCTGATCCAATTCTTTCATGAACGCCTCGCCATACATTTCCTTCGTTTCTCCTCCCCTCCTCTCGCACTTCTAATTCCTCTCTTCTCGTCTGTCTCCTCGCTCTTCGGATAGTATGTATAGTTGCATCTTATGATTATCTCTAACGATGCTATGCATACTTTCCTTTCCTTCACACTGCTTTCCATCATTCCTCTGTCTCCCCGCCTTCTCCGTCATCTCTTTTTCATCCTTCTCCACCCACTCCTAACGTCCTCTCCTTCTGCATTCTCGGGACCTTTCCTCTTCTCAAGACGTTACCACAACTTGAGAATTGGAGTTGTTGTCTCATTTGATTTCAGCTTTCATGGTCATCTCTCTCTTTTTGATGTTGCCAAAAAGGGGGAAAGTTGGGAAAGTAAGAGTCAGTGAGTAATCTTTTTGAGAAGGTTACTCCTGTCCCTATTTCTTGACTGTAGATGGGATAGCTATGGATCACCAGAAGGATGACGTTTCAGAAGAGACCTCAATTCAACGGAACACAAGTGAGAGTGGAACAAGCTTAGGAACATGAAGACACGAAGACAGAAGATGAAGATCAAGAAGTTCAAGGCGCAGCCAAGCAGACTGCTGGAGTCCATGGTTTATCCATGATGTTTTCTTGTTTTTCTTGTTACTCCAATGTAAGTCTTGCTCTGTACCTCGACTGATGGCTTATCAGTCTTTTTAATGAAATGAACTTCTTATTGATCTCACCCTGAAGACAATGACTCTTTGTCCAGGCTCTGATTTATGGTTTTTCTGTCTTCTTTAAGTTCTGTGTTTAGAACTGTTTTCGTTCTTGCTCTAAGTACAAGTTGTTTAGGTTCTATTGTTAAGGGGGAACTGTATTCACCCCTTGTCTAGAACTTGTACTGATAGCTCAGTCTTTTTATTGTCTAGAACTGCTGTGTGGTTTTGGCATCATCAAAAAGGGGGAAATTGTTGGGAACCTTGTGGAATATCCTAACCCTTGTTTTGATGATACCAAAATTCATAGGACTTAAATGTAATAGACTAGAATCGTTTTGAACTCAAGTGTTAGAGTTCGTTTCTAGTTTAGTTGCGGTATCGAAGACTGAAGACTGAAGACTGAAGACTGGAGTTACCAACTGAAGTGTCAGTTGAAGAATCAGTTGAAGACTGATTATTTAATGCGCGCCATAGACTGATACTAAAGTCAAGTATCAGTTGAACATTCCTCCTAGGACTGATCTTCCAACGTTCAGAGGAAGCCACGTACGCTCAAAGTACAGCCGCATTAAATGCAGAGATATCTCAATATCTTATCTCTGCAGAGGTCATTCCTATCTGGTGGCTACTTTTCAGAGATGTCACATCTTCTGTTCTTCAAAGAGAGCCGTTTCCACACAGATAAGGAACCTCGAAGATTGAAGCCTCAGCCCAAATTCGAATTGCTCTCCAACGGAAGAAATCTTGAGGACGATTTATGCCAACGGATCTATTCAAGAGTTCTCCTACAAATAGCGCTCGAGGATCACTTCAATCTTCACCGATTCAACGACATAAGCTGAAGCTCTGCCGAAATAGCTACTCAGCCTAAAGCTTAACCGCTCAAAGCTTGAATCGAAGAAGAGAATTCCAAAGCCAAAATCAGTCACTGCTGATTACATACATTCTCTTAGACCCTAGGCATATATTCTGTGTACCCAGAAGCCAAAGGTCAAACTTGCTTCAAAGAACTTGTTCTTTGTAAGTATAGTTGGCACTCGTTTAAACCTCTCCCCCATAAGAGTGTTTGAGTGACTCGTAGTTCAGGAAGGTACTCTGAACTCTGAAAGGGAAGTCTGAGCACGAGGTGTGCTTAGCAGGGAAATCCTACGCGAGTTGTGTAGGTGCTGAAATCCTACGCGAGGTGTGTAGGTGGGGAAACCCTACGCGAGGTGTGTAGGTGCTGAAGAGAGTTTATCTTCAGTTTACGGTTTGCAGTGCACCAGGCAAGCACTTGCGGAGTGGATTGTTGGTCTGATCAACCAGCCGTGGATGTAGGAAAGAGTTTTTCCGAACCACGTAAAAGTCTCTGTGTTATTTACAGCTTTCAGTTTTACTTTCATATCTGTGCTATTTCAATTGATAAAACTGAACACTGACTAACAGCAAGAGAAACCCTAATCCAACTATCTGCTCCACTGAGGCTATTCGAAACTAAGTTTAATTTCCGCTGCTTGTGATATCAATCTGACTGAACTATCCTCTGATAGTAAGAAAGAGAGATATCATCTCTATCGTTGCAAACACGACTGAAGCCCTTACGTGGATCAGTTAAGTTCTAGTGACTTAACTGATAACTCTTTACTGAAGAGCTTTCAGTATCAGTCGTCAACCCTGTTGGTCAAAACTAATTTCGGTTAAACAGGTGTCTGGTTTGCATGCATAGTTTCTTTTCTATCTCTGACTGAGATCCCTCTGATTGAGGTCGGTAGATAGTCAAAAATAGCCTATAGGTGTATTCCCCCCCCATACACCTATTCGAGACCCCCCGGACCTAACAAAGATCATTACTTGCAGGCATTTTTTTTGCAATTTTTCATGTGATTGTTAAGTGAAGCAGTACCATTCTTACTCGAATCACTACAAAAAACCCTAGTACAATGTATGCACCTAGCTTTCGTACTATTATCATCTGGATCAACAAAAGGTTGAAAATGTTCCCAACATTCTGACCTTTTTGCCATAGCTCTTCGTTTCTTAGTTTTACCGGCCGGAAGGGGATTTTCAACTGGAGGTGCAGCTTGAGTAGTTTCATCTCCTGATTTTTCATTTGCTTGAGACATCTGCAAAAATTAAACATATCCTAAATTGCATCATCGACAATTAAACAATTAAAGATTTACACATAACAATCTAAGAACTTACACTGCAACTAGCTGTTGAAGAATCTATGATGAAAGAGAAGAAGAGATAGTGCGGGGCCTGTGGGCTGTTGTCGAACCAATTAATGAGAGAGAAATAAAATAAGGCTCGGTACCTAGTCGATTTGTGGTCGAAGCAGTTAACGAAAGAGAGAGAAGTGATAAGGCCGACGACGGATGCAGAATTGGAGAGTGGAGAGAGCCGTCAGCCGTGTGAGGGTTGTGGTGGAGAAGACCGGAGATGGTCGGCGACTTGGCGGCGCCGCGGCGGCTGAGACTAGGGCTGAAATTGAATTGGAGGAATGGAGATTGGAGAAGTAGAAAGGTTGGCTGCGGTACTTAGGTCTTAGGGCACGAATGGAATGGGTTTAGCCCATTTTGATTATGGAATGTTCCCATTAAATGAATAAGTGTGGTGTTAAAATATAAATAATATATAATATATAATACATAAATATATAAATATATATTTCGGTTTTTTCGGTCGGTTCGGTTTTAAAAAAATCAAACCGACCGAAAATCGAATTTTCGAAATTTGTTCCCAGATAACCGAATAGTCCAAAAAAACCGAATTACCCGAACCATTTTAACCGAAATATTTTCGGTTCGGTTCGGTCTTCGATTTTTCTGAAAATCTGCTCACCCCTAGATCTATCCACTGCCAAACACCACAATCAACAAATTCACGAATTCGGCAGCAGTAGAACCTCCGAAAAGGGTTCAACTCGGTCTTGGATGTGAAATGATCCACTGGAAGATCGTGGTCACACCTCAACTCACCTTCGGGGTTATTGGTGTTTCCGGGTTTACGACGAACCTTAGGGGATGATTGCGAGGAGGCCGATGAATTCTCCATTGATGATTTTCACTGGGGCTCTTCGGAAATGTAAAATAAAACACAAAGGAGCCCTAGTTAAAAAATTAAGGTTCTTATTTTTAATTACAAGGAAACGACGTCGTTTGGTGATTACTATTTTCAATTCGACAGGAGGCAAAACGACGTCGCTTTAATTATCGGAAATAAATGACACGTAGATATGTCCAGCTTCCAAGTCATTTTGAATTTCACCGTATAACTAAATAGGATGTAAAAACCGCTCGGGTGCTTAGTTGTAATATACTGTAGCGGAAATTCTGTAAGTGATGCAAAACGCGAAAGCCCTAATAGTTAAAGGATTTATGGGCATTAACCCCTTAATTTTTTTGTATCATGACTCGTGAATGTTCACATGTCCGAATTCTTCGTTGTTGCTTCCTTTTTTCTTTTTTCTTTTTTTCCCTTTTTTTAGTGGATCGGAGCTATTTTGTCATCAAGAATTTTTTTGGGTTTTTGTTTTTATTTTTTTGTGTGGAGCTGTTGTTTTCAAGAATTGTTGGTTTGATGTTCCTAGCTAACATGTCGTTAACATTGAGGATGCATAGTCCATATCAGCAAAAAAAAATCATAATGCTTTTTTCTTATACCTTAATAATTATGACTGCATTGTTAAATCTACGAATCATGCAAAAACCAAATTCTTATTTATTCTTTTATCATTTAACTTTAAAAAAATGAATAAATTTAATAAATAAGACTTTGATATATTATATATAGGAGAAAAGAACTACTCCCTCCATCCCACGAATCTTGACACGTTTTCTGTGACACCCAAATCCAATTTAACTTTACATGGAAACGCACGCGGAAAAACTATGAATATAAATAAATATTTAATGAGAAAATCAGGAAATAAATTTTTATTTAAACATACTTTACTCAAAATAACATTTTTAAGTAAAACTAAATTCAAAATATTTGACTCGCCATTCGACCTTCCACGCGCCTCCGGCCTTTGAAACCTGAAAATGTTAAGTATGGGATGAGCATACAGGGTACACTCAGTGTGGGAACATGCAATTATTGTCCAAGATAATAACACAGTAAACACATACGGTCACTTCATATATATCCTCATTATTCGCACTGTGGCAATCCAAGGACTATTAAAGTCCCGGACCCTATTTACGGGCCCCTGGTGACATCCTCAATATAATGGTTGCAACCCTGTAATATGTAATCGCATTGTGGCAATCCAAGGACCTTTCCGTCCTGGACCCTATTTACGGGCCCCTAGCGATACATAACCTCAAATCGCATTGTGGCAATCCAAGGACTGTGAAGTCCTGGACCCTATTTACGGGCCCCTAGCGATATCCTCAAAATATACGTCATAACACATATGGTAAACACATATTATTAAAATGGATAAGAATTAACCACAGCATGTACTGAAATAAATCACACACCTGTAACTTGAGCTTTGGAAATCACTTGAATAATTTAAAGTAAAATCCACGTCATAGTCCTTGCCGCGCCTCTTTTCTCAACACATGATCAAATACTTGCTTCCTTGAATTATAATTTAATTCAATGTATTTTACTGCCAAATGATCTTGTATATATAGTGTGAAATCAAAGTCCTACGTGGACAACATATATATGTATAAATTTACCTAGGCTTCATGAGTCATTTTGTAGACTTGCCTTTTTAGGTTATTAGGCTAACTTACTATTTGTAATAACATTACACGTATCATAGTTTTTAGATATTTTATTAGCTTAGATCATTATCTTATGTAATTATATATAATATTGGGGTGTTATATATGCATCTTACGTATATCTATAACACATGTAATCATATTAAAATTATTATCCTTCAATTATAAATATAAATATCTACAAAACATAGATTTAGTATACATATATATTATGTATATATATATATATAAATATATCTATTATTCTACATATGAATTTAAAATTAATTAGCACTCTAAAATAAATAAATATATTTTCATAAGGCTCAAAAGTAATTTTTTTTTAAATAAAATTTGACTAGTCGAAAAGCTCGATAAACAAAATATTATTGAAAATTTTATAACTTGAATATTTAATAATTTACAAATAAAATTATAAAGGAAATAAATGATTTTGGGCTGTGACATTTTCCTTTTTGTGCCGTCCCACGAATCTTGACACGTTTTCGTTTTGAGTAATAATTATTACCTTCTCTCTCTTACTTTATCATTTTTATAACTCTCTCTCTCCTACTTTATCACTTTTATTACCTTCTCTCTCATACTTTATCACTTTTATATTTTATTAATTACACACTTAAAACACTAATCTACAACTCCTTAATTCCCGTGCCGAATTCAAACGTGTCAAGATTCGTGGGACGGAGGGAGTACATTATTAAATCTACGAATCACGTTCATCCAACAAGGATAAACGTGAGAACGTGATTTGTAGATTATATAGGGTGTGGTTCAAGAGAGAACTACATTATTTGTGAGAACGTGAGAACCATCAAATCTATTGCATCCATTGTAAAAATTAATGCATTCGCTGTAAAAATTAATGCACTAAAAAAAAATTACTCCCTTCAAGATTCGAACCCAGGATCTGCATTCATCCAATAAAATGATGCATCCACCGTAGATCTTGGTGATCAAATGGCTGAAAATGGTTCTCTGTTCTTCTTTTATTTAGTGGTTTTTTCTTGAACCTCTCCATATATATATATATATATATATATATATATATATATATATATATATATATATATATATTTTCAAAGTATAGAGTCTTAATCTCAGCCGTTGATCTTATCTAATCTATTTTTTTACGAACATATCAACGAAAATTAGTATGTTCATTTATTTTTTTACGAACATATCAACGAACATTAGTATGTTCATTAGTATTTTCTACGAACATATCAATGAACATAATATGTGGATGCATTATTCACGTAACAAACTCATCACCAAATTAATATTCCATAAATAAAAGATTTGATTGCTTATATCTATGACAATTAACGAAAATATCAAATCTTCACCAGATGAATCATCACCCTTGGATATACCAAGATCGACGCACAGGATTTGGTCTTCGTTCTTCGAATTTTTGATGGTCTCCATAGAACTCCATCCAATATATATATATATATATATATATATATATGTAGGGTTGAGTTCAATAGAGAATTATCTTTTTATTCATTATGAACAAATCTATTCATTTTACGAACAGATCAACATAAGTAGCGCAAAAAATTCATGGTCATGAGTTCGAATCCCAAAGGTAGCGCGAAAAATTATTTTTCGCATTTCATGCCTTTATACAGTTTATTCATGCGTGTTATACATAAAATTCATGCATTTTTGCTGATTCGTAATTCTTAAAATAAGGGTGGTTTATTGAATAACCGCCCCCTATATATATATATATATATATATATATATATATATATAGGGGAGGGCTAGAATAAAAACACTCTTAAGTGTATAAAATATAAATGATTTTCAGCCCTTAGATCATCAAGATCTATGGTTGATTCGTAACCCTTTTGGATGAATTCGTGGTCCTGGGTTCAAATCCCAAAGGTAGCAAAAATTTATTTTTCACAATTCGTAACCATGTTGGATGAATTCGTAACCCTGTTGGATAAAATTCGTGCATTATAAAACGTTTATATTTATATTTTAAGAAGTGTTTTTACTGTAGCCCTCCCCTATATATATATATAGAGAGAGAGAAAAGTTAAACAGAGAATGCTAAATATTTAGATAATAGAGAATTCGTGAAATAAAAACGAACAGATCTACAATTTTTACGAACAAATCAATGTACCGCATGAACAGCAATTTGCCCCGGGTTCGAATCCTGCTGGTGGCGAGTATTTCTCTTTTTTCACTACATACGTCTGTTCGTTAGTTATGTTGATCTGTTCGTAAAATGTATAGACTTGTTCAAAATAAAATATATATATAATAATTCTCTGTTTAACTTGACCCTATATATATATATAGGGGAGCGTTCCAATATCCCTTGTATGCCTATATGTAGTGAGATCTTAGATTGATTTATAAATATTGATTTAATGTATCATATAGGTGATATTTATGTGAATGGGAAATTTTTTTATCTGTGTTCGAATCCTAGAGGGAGCGAAAATTTTACTAATTTTTTGAATATCGTTATTCAAGACTATATACAGCCTTATTCAACACTATATATTGTCGTATTCATAATTTTGAAGATGTCAAAATTTAATGATAATGAAACTCCGATAATAACCAAACTAACTAATAAATTAGGAAGTTCCCAGCCAGAGAGCAAGTTGAAATCTATGTCAAAGTGAAAAAGATATAAAGAAATTCTAAAGTTAAAGACTGCTAGAATTCTTAGCTGAAGAAATCATCCCAACTGGAGAAGAAGATTTTTCTGAAGAAGGAGTCCCAACTGAAGATAGGATTCCAACTGAAATGAAAATCCAACTTAAGAAAAGAACCAGCTGATGAGGAGATCCTACTGACGAAAAAGACCAGTAATAGTAGAAAACTCATTGGATGTGCAAAGTGAAACAAGAACCGGTTGACCGGACATTGCAGCTGATTTTTAGTCCACTAATATGGACCCACCCCGGATCCGCCTCGTTTATATTTTTATATGCTTGATAGAGTTTTTGTTAAAAGATATATTGAAGTTTTAATTGTGAAATTTATGGTTAATTTGTTTGTGATATTGAATATTACTATTATTTATTTTGAGTTTTTATATGTTTGGTGGAATGGATAAAATGCTTGTTGTATAAGAAAATTTTGTAAAATAAATAAATAAATAAATTGGTGGGTACCCGACGAGTACCCTTCCTTCGCTGGGTAATCCCCGCCCCGAACTCACCCCGATTTAAATGGATATGGAGGCGGGTATGGGGGTATTATTTTGAGGCTGGTATGAGGATGGAAAATCAATCCCCATCCCATTGCCATCCCTAATCAGTTTAGCCGACTAGCCGGCTGAAGAAGCGGTCAATGAGAACCGTGTGAAGACGCTTATCCGAAAATTAATTAATCTACTTGTAACCTTATTGAAATCAAACTCAATTGATTCATTATCAACTGAATATGTTCCTTATATACATAATTCTAATTAAGTAGCGAAAAAGTTCTAATTAGTGTATCACTCGTACATCAACAAAACACTCGTTCGGAACCAACAACACACACATAATTAATAACATTAATTTATTATAAAATTTGAAATATAATATAAGAATATTAATCTTGAGTGTCTGTCACAATACATATACGATGCATATCCAAATGTCGCGAAAACAGCAAAAGAATTGGCATGTGGATGGTGAATCGGTGATAGCAACGCTCCAACAACGAAGAATATAAAAAAAACTGAGAGACATTAATGAACCAATAGTTGTTACAGAAATTAAAATAAATCAAAAGCAACAACTGCATATCATATATATATATAAAAGAAATCCGCAATGTGATGCAGTCCAAATATAAAATGTTGTGCGAATAAACTTAAGATGGCATATGAGTAGGACATGTGAGATGAAGTCAAAGTGATTGAATCTTGAAATGGGGCAAGGCTGACGTGGAACCCTGAAATTTAGTCTTGTAAAATTCAATGTATTCTCCAAACATGACCTCCCTGTACACCGCCGGACTCTCCTCCGAAACAAGCTCTTTGATCGGACCAAACGCCTTCGCCATCGCCTTCCTGCTCGGAGTAAAGAAACTCGCCACCGAAATCCTCGGCCCCACCGCCTGCGCCACCACTCTGTGCTCCACGCTTATGAACTTGTCATTGCTAATGATCTATATATATATATTCCAGACACACACCTACAGTTAAAACAGTGATATATATATATATATAGACGAGTTAATTAATCGATTAAGGTACTGACCTGCAAGAGATCACCAACATTGGCTATGAGGGCCCCACGAACCGGAGGGACGTCGACCCATTGAGCGTCGTGAAGAATCTGGAGGCCGCCGATGGTGTCTTGCATGAGTAAGGTCAAGAAAGTGGTGTCGGAATGCGACTTGTTTCCGAAGGTCTTGTGCGGCTCCGGACATTTAGGATAATACAAACACGCCAGCGCCTCGCTTTTCATGCACTCCATGCTGGAAAGGTAGTCGCTGCGGAGCCCCAACGCCTCCGACAGCAGCTCCGCCATCACCTCCCTCAGCTGGATCACGTGTTTCACGTATTCCTGCACTTGCTCCCTGCAGGCAGAGGGTATCTCCTCGGGCTCCAGCTGGTCATCGTAGAAGAGGAAGCTCAGGATATCCCTCCAGCAACCCAACTCGTTTTCTCGCTCCGGCAGATTGCTGTTGAACTTCACGCTCCGCCTCTGGTCGGTCGTGTAGAACGCCGCCTTCTCGTGGTGGGGCAGCTCGTGGAAGCGCTTCACCGCCGCCAGCATGGCGTCCATCGTCTCCACTGGGATCGAGTGGTTCACTATGCGGAAGAACCCCCACTCTTGAGCCGCCTTGCGGATTTCCTCCACCACCACGCGCCGCCCTTCACCTCCGCTCCGCAGCCCTTGGAAGTCGATCGTCGGCAGATCGGAGCCGTGGGCGGGTGTGGGTGGTGGAGGATGGGTCTCGAAACTGGTCTTCGGATGCACGAAGATTTTGGGGATGTTTGTTATGCCGGTATCGACAAGACCTTTCACACCGGCTTTTGTTTCGTCGATTTCTTTAACTTCCTTGGCCCAATCGTAGTCGCCATTGCTGGAACTCACCATTTTTTTCAGATGCCAAGGAGTAATAATGGAGGAGGAATGAATGAGGTGGATGGGACTATTTTGCAATTCGCGAGGACGATGCGCCTATATATAGGAAAAAATAAGTCGCACACACATCATTTGCACGTCTAGATAACATTATAATAAAATTTTCCACTATTGAGTATTGACCTCGTAATAAAAAAAAATAAAAAAAAATCCAATACTGACATCATTTTAGTAACACCAAGAAATTTATAAAATTTGTTATATGAAGGTTAATTACGCGAAAAATCATGAACTTTGGGCCGATTTCCAAGTTTGCCATCAACTTTTTTTTTATATCAAATTTTCCCTGAACTTAAGGGGTTGAACAATTTTTCCATATTTTTTTGCTCCGGTGAAGCTCCGAGCTGACGTGCCGCTTACGTGGTAATACCAAGCTGACCTGTCGCCTACATGGTAATACCGAGCTGATGTGGCCCGTACTTGGAAAAACAATAAACAAAAAAATAAAAAAAATCATTATGTTCCCTCCCCCTTCTCCAAGTCGGCCGGTGGACCGCTGCCAAAGGACCGCCGCTGCCTTCTTCCGGCGGAATACCACCTCCGCCTTCCTCCTTCTCGCGTCGTTCCAGACCTCACGCCGCCTCCCACAATCACTAGATCAGTCGCCTTCCTCTTCCGCCGCATCGAACCCCCTCTACCGCCCTCTCCCTCTCCACCCGACCTCGCGCCGCCTTTCATCGCTCTGGCGAGATTAAGGAATGAGAGATTTGGAAAACTAGGGCTCTGCAAAACTGAGGGCAGGGGCGGTCCGGTGGGCGGCTCTTCGCCGGAGTTCAGAGAGGAGAAGACGGGGGCTAGAATTTGAGGTAAAACGACGTCGTTTTATGCCCAACTAAACGACGTCGTTTTGGTTCCCGTCCGGCGGTGCCATATCATTTTTCAGGTCACTCAAAAATGCCATGTCAGCACTCAATTTGGGGATTTTCAAAAATCATGGAAAAATTGTTCAACCCCTTAAGTTCAGGGAATTTTTTATAAAAAAAAAAGTTCATGGCAAGTTTGGAAATCCGACCAAAGATCATGGTTTTTGGTGTAATTAATCCTATTTTTAAGTATAACAAAATTAATTTAGCTAAATTAAATTTTATTACATGTAAAAATATAAATGTTTTTACTAAAAATATAATAAATTTTGTGAGATTTATTCATATATATATATATATATAACTAAATTTGCTACATCTGAAGCTAGCTATCAAAAATATTTTTGTTGCACATAAATGTCACAATATATTTTTGATCTCTCTCCCCCTCTCTCAAACACACACACACACAATTCTTATTATATTACTTTACTACTAATAAAATTAATTTTCTCAAAACACTAGTTAAAAATATGTTGTCCTACAAAATATAGCTACACTTTTTTATATATCATAAATAGAAAATAATCTACATCTTTACGTGTCATAAGATTATGTATGCCCTCAAAAGTCACTAAATTTTGTGACATGCATGCTTTTATTTTTGTGACACACATAACACCTAATCATCTCAAGATGTAACAATATTAATGATATTTATAAATCTTACAATTCTTCAAAATTATATAGTTGTGTCATGCACTGAGAACATCAAACGAAACAACATGTTCAAATAAATAAACATAAATTATTAAATATAATCAAAATATAAGCAAATGCAAAGTATGCTTGAAAAATAAAACAAAATATACTCTATAAAAATCCGAAATTGAAAACGTAAATTTATGATTTTGCATAAATTGTAATGGTAATTGTAGTTATTAAACAATTGAAAATTATTTGATAATGAAAATTAGCATTACACAACATCATCATCATCATCATAGAGTTTATTACTTAATAAATAAATATTTTAATACACAACCATAACTAAAAACTCATATTTGAAATTATAGTTTTAATACATATAATTACTCATTACAAAGTTATATTAAAATAAATACAAAAATATCATTTTTAAAAAAGAGTTATACAATGAACCACTACAAAACAAACGCTAATAGACAACGGTCAGAACACGTTGTCTATTACAAAATCAATTGTTGTAAATGAGAGTATTGTCTATTGAGGGGCGGTCATAGACAACGGTCTAATCGTTGTCTGTTCTCTCATAGACAACGTCTTGGCGTTTGTTGTCTATTCTGTGATAGACAACATGCGAAAACCCGTTGTCTATTCTCTGATAGACAACGCCTGATCATTCGTTGTCTATTCCCTTATATACAGCATGTTCTTGATCGTTGTCTATTCTATATTACAGTTTTTATCTTGCATTTTTATTTAAAATTTCCTGTTTTTTCAATTTATATTTCAATAAATCTAAAAATATAATATGAAAAGCTAAAAATACATAAATTAATAATAAAATTCATACATTATAATCCATCATCATCATTCTACATTACAATACAATCCAACATCATCATCCCTACATTACATTAGAATCGAAACATCATCATCCTAGTCCTACATTACATTAGAATCCAAACATCATCATCCTACTAATTGAAACATAACTGCAAACACCGAAAACAAGCAAGTTACACCATCTGCAATATTAGAATATTTCAAGTATCAATTTATAAAATTTATTAACCTTATATCTCAAAAATATTAAAAAATTAACTTTATATAAAACTTACCCATCATCACTCATATGTGATTTTACATACAAATTCTGCCCACTCTATCCTTACTTCATCAATTTCCTTTTTGGAGTAGCATCCTCCTGCAAACTATAAGAAAGACAAACTTGTGATCAAATATGAAATTATAGAAATTGTCTTGAAGTAAAATTTAATAAAAATTATAAATTACAATTACCAGTGTAATTATTGGGAGAGAGTGATCAGATACAATATTATCAATAACATCTCTCATGTATCGCATAACATAGAATCCACACTGTTTCCCATCAGGTTGTTGTGGACTCTGTCACATTTAATAATACTAGTAAACAACTAAACATACTATTTAATCCAAGTGAAACATAATTTTAAGGTAATAATTTCATACATCGATCACTTCCCACAAAAGATTCTGTCTCCCCCTTATTCCTATGCTCATGTTGAACATTTTTATGGCTCTACACATATTATAATATACATTAAAAACAAATAATCTAAATTAATCTAAAAAATAATAATAAAACTTACGTCGTCATAATGCTCTTCCACTCCTCAACATGACAACTGTCAGTCAATGGATCCAACACATATATTGTCTCCTTATGGGGATAAACCATCATGATGACCCAATGCCAACTAAAAGAATAAATAAATAGTTACCAACAAGTATAATATAACATAATCA
The DNA here is from genome assembly GCF_028751815.1 of Salvia miltiorrhiza. Lineage (NCBI taxonomy): Eukaryota > Viridiplantae > Streptophyta > Magnoliopsida > Lamiales > Lamiaceae > Salvia > Salvia miltiorrhiza. The sequence goes on from NC_080389.1 coordinate 51,222,113, forward strand.
TTTTAATTGAAAAAAACTTAATAATTTTCACATACCCTACGTTACATATAGCACATATAGCACATAATCGGCTCCAAGCCATCGCCACAACAACAAATGGAATGGAACGAGCCATTCCCCAACCTATTCTCCATATCCACTACCTAGATACATGCTTATCTATGGTATTTACATAATCTACTACCTAGATACATGCTTGTCTGTGGTATTTACATAACCATGGTTGCCACTTGAACCATGGTGCAAAAATAAAAGTAAGAGTATAGCAAACTAACCGTAAAAGCTTATCTCTTTCTTTTCTCTCTCTGTGGCTGCTTCTTAGATATCTGTGCCAAAAAGATATAGGAATTTAAAGATTAAAAATTGCATCACACCTTCACATGAAACAAAATTAGTAAAGTGTGATTAAATATGGTAGAATTAGTGCCCATAATCGTTCTGGGTAAAGCAAAATTCTATTATTATATTTAACTAGGAAAATAATGTAATGAGTTGACATTCACTTTAAAAGCAGCAGCAGCAGCATGATCACTAGTGGAAATCTAGTTACAAAATGCAAATAAGCACAAATCAAAGGCCACATTTGGAGAGATAAATAGCAAAATTAAACCCCTCCCAATTTTCATAAGACGAAGTAGCAGCCTAGCTATATATATTCCTCTTAGCAATGCTTGCAAGATTGAGTATTTGAAAGATCACATGATCAAACAAGCTCATAATTGTTCGGTCATACATATATTATTCATCGATATAGTGAAAGGAAAGTTATATTGAAGGAAAGATCAGAAAAGAAAGCAAAAGTAAGTAAGGAAAATTACATAAAAGCTCAAGATCCAGAACAGATTCACTTCTGTTGAAATGAATGTGAATTGAAAGAAAACTATGATCAAGACATGCTGGTCTTGGCTTGTTCCAGCAGCCAAATACTGTAAATATATATATATATATATATATATATATATATATATATATATATATAGGGAGAGGTTCAAGAAAGAACCATAAATAAAAGAAGACCGGAGAACCATTTTCAGCCATTCGATCATCAAGATCTACGGTGGATGCATCATCTTGTTGGATGAATGCAGATCCTGGGTTCGAATCCTGAAGGGAGCATTTTTTTTTAATTTTTTTAGTGCATTAATTTTAACAGCGAATGCATTAATTTTTATAGTGGATGCATTAGATTTGATGGTTCTCCCGTTCTCACAAATAATGTAGTTCTCTCTAGAACCATACCCTATATATATATAGGTATATATATATAGGGTTGAGTTCAACAGAGAATTATCTTTTTATTCATCATGAACAAATCTATATATTTTACGAACAGATCAACATAACTAATGAACAGACGTATTTAGTAAAAATATAGAAAAACTCACCACCAGCAGGATTCGAACCCGGGTCAAATTGTTGTTCATGCGGTACATTCATCTGTTCATTAAAATTATAGATCTGTTCGTTTTTATTTTACGAATTCTCTATTCTCCACAATATTTAGCTTCTCTGTTGAACCCTTCTCTCTCTCTCTCTCTCTCTCTCTATATATATATATATATATATATATATATATATATAATGAAAAGAAAGAACATAATATAAGAATGATACTCCAATTATAAGTTGAAATGGAACATAATATGCAAGCAAACTGTGTGTTTTCTTACTCATAATTCTGGATTTGGTCTAGGAATTAGGTTGAAGCTTTATGGAAACAAGGCTGAAGAATAGGGCTGAGGAAAACCAAATCGGAACCGCCAAACCGAACCGAACCGAACCAAACCGGGCGGTTTGGTTCGGTTTATGTAGAGAAAACGGTTCGGTTTGGTTTGAAAATTTTCAAACCGTCAGAAAACGGTTCGGGTTCGGTTTGAGAAAAATGGTTTGGTTTATAAACCGAACCCGCCCGATTTAAATATAATTAATAAATATTTATTTTTAAATAATTAATTAATAAATATTTAAAAATTAAATTTAGAATTTTACACTTTACATTAAATTCAAATGTACATAAGATTTTTATTATGTGCTTGTTCTTTAATTTTTACAAACTCTTGGTTGTAGAAGTAAATGGTTTTATCTAGATGTGGTAATTTTTGCTTATTCATAGTACTTTAATTTTTGCTTATAGCTTTTTTTTTAAAAAAAAAAAACGGTTTTGGCCAAACCTAACCGAACCGAACCGAAAATTTACGGTTCGGTTTGGTTCGGTTTTGACCAGTCAAACGGTTTGGTTTGGTTCGAAATTTTTTAGGCGGTTTGGGTTTTGGGTTGGGTATTTCGGTTCGGTTTCAACCCAACCCGCCCGAATGCTCACCCCTACTGAAGAATATGAGGGAGACAAGATCGAATTGCCTCGGCTGCTAAAAGCAGGATTTCTTGCAATTCCAGAGATGAAAGATCAAAGAAGAGAAAATGTGAAGCATGAAAATTGGGAGGGGTGAAGCCATCAAAGTTCATCAATCTCAGCCATCAGAATAACTCATTCCTTGAGAAAATGTCACAACCATCAGCTGCAGATGGAGCAACGAAATTCCAATACAGCAATGCAGCAACAGCAAAATATAGCAACAACAATGCAGCAACAACAACATTTCCTAACTAATTGAGCAAAATATAGCAAATCTAAAGCTGAAAAAAAAATCTTGAGGAGAATCCAGATCTCACATTTTATAGCAATAATAGCCAAATTTTAACTTCATTCCTTGTTCATAAACAATGAGGATCGAAAAAAGTATCAGGATACATAGGAAACCAAAAAAAGAAAGAATAAGAAATTCAATTACCTACTGATTCTTCGATGAGGCGTAAGAAGAGATATGGTTTGGTCTTGAAAGGATAATAATGGCTGCCAAAGGTATTTGTGGTGGTGATTCTGACCGGCAGCTCCGGCTTGGATATGGCAGCTAACTGTTAGATCGCAATCTCAGGGGAATGCGGCGGCTGTGGACGGGAATCGACGACGAGGCAAGGAAATAGGCGGCCGAGTGCAGGAATCGGCGACGATGCAAGGAAATAGGCGGCCGAAGCTGAGAATCTCTGTCCTAAATCGTAGACAACGGTCTTGAAAACCGTTGTCTATTCTCTAATAGACAACGGTTTTTGTGACCGTTGTCTATGACCGTCCTAAATCGACAACGTTTCTTTGAAAACCGTTGTCTATAGTCATAATAGACAATGATTTTCAGACCCGTTGTCTATGACCGCCAAAAATAGATAACAGTTTTTGAAACACCGTTGTCTATAGTCATGTTAGACAACAGGTTTTGAAGCATGTTGTCTATATTATGTTGTCTATGAGCTGAATTCTTGTAGTGAACCAATATATTTTTCTTCACCTTTGCTACATTCTAAACAATTATAATTAAAAAAATTATGTAAAACACAAGAAAGACGAGCTTTTGCGACATGAAAAAGGTGTCGCAAACTTTAGTTTTAATGTCGCAAAAGATAATTTGCGACATTTTCTGCGTCGCGATCAATTGTGTCGCAAAAGGTAATGATGTAAATTTACGACATTATTTTTCAATAATGACACAACGTATATGACACTTTGTGCTTCACTTAAATAATTGCCGCATAGAATTCGCGACACATGGCCCATCATTAGTTTAACGACGCATGTTCATTTGCGACACTTGATGTGACATTAGTTTAAATGTTGCATAATAATTTGCGACGATCGTTCGTGACATTTAAATTAATATGACTCAAAATTCCACAACGCTTGTAGCATCATATTTAAAATGCCGCATAACATTGCGACATATAACATTTGTTGCAAAATTTTATTAAGTGTCGCAAAATAAACCACATTTTCTACATCATTTATTGTTATGTCATAAATCATGCATCATTTATACAACACTAATTGAAATGACATGTCTTAATTTGCGACACTAATTAATATAACGTAGTTGTTTGTGACATGTCATAATTTAAATGTCACATAAAATTGCAACATAAAATATTTCTTGCAATAAATAAATTTAATGTCACAATTTACCGCACTCAATGTATCACTTAATTATTATGTCACAAACGTGATATCTACTTATTTTTCCCTTATATAGAAAAATAAACAAAATTAATATAGTAGAAAAAAAAAGTAAACACGTCATTAAGGAAATATGATATTTAAAGAAAACATTAAAGAGAATAAAGAAAAAAGAAAAAACTTGTTTTATAATTTAAATTACCATAACTTATTCATTCTAAATTTATTTTTTATGATTTATTAAATTAAAGAGTTCTAAAATGAACTAATATAATTTCTTTCTCGTTGATTGCACTAAAAACTTTTATAATTAAAAACTATGTAAATAAAACAACATAAATTGATCTTAAAAATCAAATAAAATTAATATAGAAACTTAAAAAAAAAACTTAAAGTAAGTTAATTAGCATTTAGGAGAGAGGAAAAAAATTATTTTGATACTTTACATAATCATAACTTATTCGTTCTAAATGTACTTTTGATTATTTGTTCTCTAAATTAAAGATTTTGTCATAACCTTTTAAATTAAAATGTACATTGAATATTTTTTCATAAATCCAATTTCACGATTTTTAAGAAGTTAATGGTAAAACAACATTATTTGGAGAGAGGAAAAAATTTATTCCGAAACTTTACATAATCATAACTTATTCGTTCTAAATGTAGTTTTGATTATCTTTCCTAAATTAAAGATTGTCATAAAATTTTAATTTAAAATTTACATTAAATATTTTTTCATATAAATCCAATTTCACGATTTTTAATAAGTTAATGGTAAAACAACATTTTTTTAGGAAGGTAAAACAACATTATTTTGAGAGAGGAAAGAGGATAGAGGAAAAAAAATTATTCTGAAACATTACTGATGAGGAGTTAGGCGGGTCCCTCTGACCGTCTATGCTCCGTGCAAGGTGTTCTCTTAATCGTAAGCCGCGAAAGTTGGATGCATCCCCCGGATAATCCATGCTCCGCGCAGAGGGTTCGTTTTAATCGTAAGCCACGAAAGTTAGGCGGGTTCCTCTGACCGTCTATGCTCCGTGCAGGGTGTTCTCTTAATCGTAAGCCGCGAAAGTTGGATGCATCTCCCGGATCATCCATGCTCCGCGAAGAGTGTTTGTTTTAACCATAAGCCACGAAAGTTAGGCGGCTCCCTCTGACCATCTATGCTCCGTGCAGGGTGTTCTCTTAATCGTAAGCCGCAAAAGTTGGATGCATCCCCCGGATCATCCATGCTCCGCGCAGAGGGTTCTTTCTTAACCGTAAACCACAAAAGTTAGGCGGGTCCCTCTGACCGTCTATGCTTCGTGCAGGGTGTTCTCTTAATCGTAAGCCGCGAAAGTTGGATGCATCCCCCGGATAATCCATGCTCCGCGCAGAGGGTTCGTTTTAATCCTAAGCCACGAAAGTTAGGCGGGTTCCTCTGACCGTCTATGCTCCGTGCAGGGTGTTCTCTTAATCGTAAGCCGCGAAAGTTGGATGCATCTCCCGGATCATCCATGCTCCGCGAAGAGTGTTTGTTTTAACCATAAGCCACGAAAGTTAGGCGGGTCCCTCTGACCATCTATGCTCCGTGCAGGGTGTTCTCTTAATCGTAAGCCGCAAAAGTTGGATGCATCCCCCGGATCATCCATGCTCCGCGCAGAGGGTTCTTTCTTAACCGTAAACCACAAAAGTTAGGCGGGTCCCTCTGACCGTCTATGCTCCGTGCAAGGTGTTCTCTTAATCGTAAGCCGCGAAAGTTAGATGAGTCCTTATGACCAGCTATGCTCCGCGCAGAGTATTCTAGCCAGTACAAGGGAACAGTCAGAGAAATGCCTAGGAGGGAAGGGTCAAAGAAATGCATATGTGGGAAGCGTCAGAGAAATGCCTAGGAGGGAAACGTCAGAGAAATGCCCAGGAGGGATGAGTCAGAGAAATACACACAGGGGAAGAGTCAGAGCAACAAAAGGAAAAAGTCAGAACAAAGCGTGCTAAAAAGAAATCAGAGCCACGAAGATCAAAGAAATCACCCATACTCCAACAACATAAAACAACACAGCCAGAATCAAAATAGTACACCAGAATTCCAGAAGCGCAAAAAGTGAATTTACACCATTTCAAAATGAGGTAGAAATTACAACGGGGGTTCATCAACAATTCAAAAAAGACAAAGCCTTACGTCACAGCGAAGCGAAAAGAGTATCATTCAAATATGGAAGAATATTTACAGTTGAAATATACAAATCCTGGAAAGAGGGAGAAGATAATAACAGCGGTCAGGAGGAAGGAGCAGCAGCAGAGGAGTCCGGGGCAGCAACTTCAGCGGCAGCGTCAGAGGCTTCGGCAGCGTCAGAGACTTCAGGGGACTCCTTCTTCGAGCACCTTCAATGTATCCGAGTCATCCACCTCGCGCAATCGCTGTTCCACATCCAACAACTTCAAAGCCTCTTTGGTATACTCTTTTTCATTCCGGTACAAGGCAAATAGTTGATCCACAACTTCAGAGGCAGAGACGGAAGCATCAAAGGTGGGAGGCAAGGGGGGGTCCATGCTGAATTGGTTAAACCCCCGGGAATCAACGTTAGCCCAGCTCCTCAGTTGTCCCACAAATGTTTTCAGGGCCTCACAGAAAGGGGCTTGGTACTTGGGAGCAGCCGGCGCAGGATCGGAACAAACCCCAAAGTAAATAGGGGAAGGACCCTCTCCAGAACTGGATACCACCACCGGGGCTTCTCCGGGGAGTCAGCAGTTATGCCCAGTAGCGTATTGAGGTCCTCATCCTTGATATTGTCCATCAGGGCCTCCAGATCCAGAGCAGAGGTCTGCTCCGTTGACGCTCCCAGCACTTCTGTCGTCTTCATGGCCGTCTCTTTGATGACATGGGCAAAAAGCGAGGAGAATCCCTCCAGATACTCTGGTGTCCTTTGAAATGCCGCTAGGGTATCTTTCAGCATCATGTCTAGAAACTGTTGGCCCCGAGGGGAGATAAAGAACTCCAGACGATGGTCCCGGGCACCCAGCACGTAGCCCCGCCTCAGAGCACCTTCACAGGCCACTTTCCAGCGGTGCTTGGACTCCTTATATTCCAATTGATATCGGGCCTGGAAACGCGCCAAGTTCTCATACCCCTCCTTCATGGTCCTCTCCAGATCTGCGGCCAGGGAGGCCTTCTCTACCTCCAACTGATCGACCTTGGCTCGTAGTGTGGCCATCTCCGTATCAGCCTGGCTGAAGCGCTCCACCAAGACCGTGACCTCCTGGTCACACTTCGTTTGTGCCTCATTCTCCTTTTTTAAATCTTTCTCCAGTGTATCGTAGTCATCGATACACTGGATTGCCTAACCTATGTGGGACTCCAGCTGCAGGGAATCAGAGGAAAAGTGTCAGAGGAAAAGTGTCAGAGCAGAGAAACTAAAAAGTAAACACCAAACATCACCAAGGTAAGAATAAGTGCAGGGTACCTGAGTCCACAATTGGTCGATGCTGCTGGCCAACTTTGCCCTCTACATTTTGGAAGCTGCATCCCGATCCTTAGGATGGATCTGGGTAAGCAATTTCCGTACGAAGTCTCGTCCCTTCATGGACGAGACGGGCTTGGAAGCAGAGGCCTCCGATGCCTCTGCAGTAAGGGCCAGAAGATTGCCCCCTTCGGCATCCACGGAGGTGGTCTCCGTCTCATCTGCCGGCTCTTCCTCCACCACCAGTGTACTCCCTTTTTGCAGGGCTTCCCTCCTCCCTATTTTTTCTCGTGAATGCAGGAGTAGGGATGTCCTGGGTCTTCTCCGGAGCGGGAGCATCCTCAGAGATATCCACCACGGGGATACTACCCCCAAAAATAGCAGACCCTCCCTCTGCCCTGTGAGAACTGGAGCCCGAGCCACCAGCCCTCTGACTATTCGGGCTGAACATTGCCAGGACCTCCATGGATTTCCCTTTGCCTAGAGGAAGGCTTCGAGTGGGGGTGGTCACCCCGGCAACGTCAGACATCGTTTGAGAGGTGTCCATCCCAGAGCCAGCGGGTTGCTCTGATGTATCCGCTTTGGAGCTGGCATCCCCAGAGCCACGCCACCCGGGACCAGAGGGACGGTCAACAGAAAAAATTGACCGACATTTTTGTCTCCACGACATGCCTGCAGACAAACAATGTTATATTATCAGAATCAGAGTAATGACTATTCATATATTTATTAACACGTGATATTACCTACAGTTGTGCGTGGATACAGGGGGAATAAATCATTGGCTGCTAGAGCCGAGTTGCTCTCGGTGAGCTGTTTGCAGGGGAAGGGATCTTCGTTATTAAGGGCGTTAAGGTTGGCTATCACCCCCAGATCAAAATCACTGGGGGTTCCTTGGGAGGCGGGCTTATGTTTGGTGTGAATGTCATGCCACTTTAGCTCTTGGGCACCGTATTGGCACCAAGTACCAGTGGAGGTCACCACGTAGCAATAATAGGGCAGGAAGCCCTTATCGTAGGAGTTCAGGGAGCTGAGGAAGGTGGTGGGGTCTGTTTTGCGGGCGGCAAAGCTATACAGGGGACCACCCTGTAATCTCAGGGATTGGGTCTAAAGGAATAGCTTTTTGGTGTCTTCGACACCATGAGATCTACACAAAATATGGAAACAAAATAATCTCCGAAGGGCAGAGGGGGCTATTTGGTAGAAGGGAATCTGGAAATAATTACAACTTCGACTAGAAGTGGAGGAGGGGGAAGTCTCAATCCGGCGTCGATCTGGGCCGGCCATATGGTCGCAGTATTCATCTGCATCCTACGAAATGGCTCTAAAGATTTGGACTGGGGTTCGAACCTTAGGCCGGCGGGATTTCTACACATCTCGGCCATCCTGTTCATGTCCGCAACATCCAGCCTGGAGTCGGGAATGGGCTTAGGCATTTTAGGAGGAGATTCAGGGAAGACCGGATGGTCTTGAGGATTCGGAGGAGCAGAAGAAGTCGGAAGGTCCTGGGGATCAGGAGAAGAAGGTGGAGAAGCCGGAGGAGAGGGAGTGGGAGCAGGGGAAAAAACAGGTTGGTCGGCTGAGGAAGAATCCATGACTGACTATAACTTATGGTTTACAAGCTCTGAAAGAGAGCACCAACAGATTCAACACAATCAACCCACGCCGAACACAAGTACCAGGGAGAGGGGATGTAGGATTTACCTAAGTCTACGGTGGGAACTGAAGAAGATAAGTAGCAGAGTTTACGCCGGAATCGGGGAAGGAAGACCGCCGGAAACAGTGGGAGCAGTTGGAGCGTCTAAGGCAAGAATGAAGAAGATGAGAAGTGAAAATTGAGTTTGAATCCACTCATAATTAACCTTCGCGGGCAACAGCAAAGTAGCAGGATGAATGACACGTGGCATTGAGGAGATGATCGATGGTCGAGAATTCCTACGGAAAAATGACAAGACGGAAGGGCTGAAAAGGTAGCCTCGGGATGCGGTAAAGTATGCTGCAAGAGGGCAGGCATTTAATGCAGATGACATCAGCAATGCGGGCGAACACTCTGACTAGTTACTTCGTTCCAAAGCAACTAGCCAGACCAGAGAGGGGAGTAGCTGATGAGAAGTAATGTATGCAGAGCAGAGGAATGGACTTGGACAGAGGCATCGCTCGGGTCAGAGGAACGGGCTCGGTCAGAGGAATGGTCTACCCGTGGGATAGTCAACGGTAGAAATGACCACCTTACCCGGGAAACGCCAGAGCAGAGGAATCATCCGCTCGTAGAGGAATCCGGAGCTCCCCGATACATACGTTTCCCTGTCGCTGAGCAGAGGAATGATCGAAGGAAGGCGAAATTACCATCGTACCCCTGACCATGCGGGAAACATGACCCTCAGGCTGAAATTACTATTTTGCCCCTTTAGTGTACTCTATAAATACCCATGCACATGTATTATGTATTTTCACGTGCTTTCTATCAATACAACAGTAAGCTCACTTTCTCTCAGCAATTCAACTCTATTCTCTCGACTTTCACGTTCAATACTAGGTAAAACTCATAATCTAACCACAATTCACGGTTAAAATACTACCCACTCAATCACGATTCACCAATTACATACTCACAACTTATTTGTTCTAAATGTAGTTTTGATTATTTCTTCCCTAAATTAAAGATTTTATCATAAGCTTCTAATTTAAAATGTACATTGAGTATTTTTTTCATAAATCCAATTTCATGATTTTTAAGAAGTTAATGGTAAAATAACATTATTTAGATAATCTTTTTATATGTAAAATATTTATATTGCACATATATTTTTATAAAAAAATATTCAATATACATCTTAAATTAAAAATTATTAATTTAATAATAGAAATAATTTAAAATAAAGTTTCAAAAGTATTTTGCTATCTCCACTAAGTCTCTATTTTTTTTTCTCTTTCATCTTTCATCTCTCATATTTTTGCGCACAACTTATCTATGATGCATTGTCATCAATTTTTCGATAAATAAATTATTCAAAAATTGTGTTTTCATATTATTTATAGATGTTGATTATCAATTTAATGAGTATACTTGAGTACTATTAAATTTGTAGCTCCACGAACCTCTACAATGTTTGTTGCTTCCTGTAGTGGGTGAAATCCGTACAAGCCTAATTGACAATAACTATACGGCCCAACGGGCTAACCCGGTAAAACGGTCCATACCACGCTTATGGCACAAGGTGTTAGGTCCGGAGGGTCTCGAATAGGTGTATGGGGGGGGAATACACCTATAGGCTATTTTTCATAACGAAACTTGAAATACAAACTGACACAACCTTTTCAGTTAAAGGAGTTTAGTAAAGTTTAGGTTGATGACTGATACTTAATACTCTTCAGCAAGGAGTTATCAGTTAAGTCTGAGACTTTAACTCATACACGTAAAGCTTCAGTCAAGTTTGTTGAACAGAGAGATGTTATGAATCTTACTGACTATCCGAAGATTAATCAGTTAGACTAATAACACATGCAGTGGAAAACTTTTCTTTCGAAATAGCCTGTGAGATTAATCACGTTGTCAGAAATTAAGTTTCTCTTTGCAGTTAATCAATTTTCAGTTGGAGAAGGTTTGAACACAAGTAAGAAGGTAAAAACTGAAAGCTGTAAACAACACAAAGATTTTTACGTGATTCAAAAAATACTTCCTACACCTACGGTCAGTCAATCACACTGACAAACTTCACTGGGCATGTGCTTACGGGTGCACAGCAAACCTAGACAACTGAAGATCCTATCTTCAGTACCAACACACCTGGTCGGATTTCTCACTCTTAGCGCACACTGGGCACTAAGATCTCTTCGAAGACAGAGCACTGGTCTGAACTCCTTTACAACTCAAACTCTCAATTCAGTCAGTTGAATAGAGGTTCGAAAACTTGCCAACTAGATTACAAAGAACAAGTTCTCTGCAATCAGTTATACTTAGGCTTTTGATAAACATGCATTTTTACCTCTTGGTGTGTCATATTTGATGTTTAGTTATGAGGATTTTGTGTGTTTGATGATTTATTTGAGCTTATATTGGTTTATGGTCAAGAACTTGTCACTTGCTTGTTGTTTAAACGAATTTTCAGAAATAATGAAACCGAATTTGGAAGAATTGGCTGATATACAAGTTGTAGTTCGTCTCGATAGGAGTTCGTGAGAGCAAACGGATCGTAAATCGGAGTTCGTACGAGGGAGAACGAGCCAAAATAAAATCACTGCGCAAAGCATCAGAGGTTGCGCGGTCCAGGCATGCGGCCGCATGCCACGGCCGCGCGACAGAATAGGAAGTTCTGGAACCTCGCGCGGGCTGGAGGCGCGGCCGCGCGAGTCGCAGTTTTTCCGCCCAAAAGTTCGTTTTTCAGCTATGTACGCGATTTTCTGGGTATTTTTGAGTTCTACTTGACCTAGAGCATATAAATACTCCCCAAGAACTTATTCTCTGGACCTTTTATCACCTTTCATCATATTTTACTTCCCTTGAGAGCTGAGAGAGATGGAGAACGGAGCAAGAGCAAGACTGAAGATTCTCAATTCTACTACGGTTCATTGTTGAATGTTTTACAGTTTTATTGAGATATTGATTTTTAGTCATATGTCTATGTGTGGCTGAAATCCCTTTTTCTCAGGGTTTAGGGAGTAGACATGATTTGAATTTCTGACTGTTTGATTCAATTAATTGAGATTGTTATTCCTTTTTATGTTCTTGTTATAATTGTTTGCTTTATTGATTGGCCAGCAATTTAGCAAAATCATAGGTTTTAATTTGAGATCGGGAGATGATAATTATTACCTGAACTAAGAACATAGAACATATTTACTTTAATTCTAAAGGGAATTGATAATTGTGAGGGCGTTAATCCTAGGAACTTTTAGGAGTTACGTGTTAGAAGTGTGATCCAGGGATGGTAGCCTTGCATGTAATCAACGGTTTGTATGCCATAGGAGTGGGTATGGACTAGCTTAGAGATTGCCTTAGGAATCATCTTATTAATTGAATTGAACATGTTAGTTAGGAGAATTTGTTGAAACCTTTGCCTTGGAAAATCTTCTCTTATATGTTTCTCTGTTTCGCAGCTTGATTAATTTTCTTTCCTGCTGTTTATTTAGTTTGTTCTTTACAACAAAAACTCTTAATTTTGTTTTTCCAGATAGAGGAATAATAATCTAGGATAGGCATTGATAATAATTAGTCTCTATGGAATACGACCTTGCTTGCTACTGTACACAATTGCACCCGTACACTTGCGGCGTTTTAAATAAAGGGTTAATAGCCGGAAAATACACGAACTATTTTGAGATTTGCATATTGCACATGACCTTCAAAATTAGCCCCAAAATACATGACTTTTCAATTTAATCGCAATTTGCACATGCGTTGACCACTACCTTGATCGGTGTTGACGTGGCGCTCGGAATTTTCAGACGTGGACTCACCGGCATTCAAAACGACATCGTTTTGAGTAAGTATAAATAAAAAAATTAAAAAAAAAAACAAAAAAGAGGGAAATCTTTTCCAATTCTTCCTCGGTGCCTTTTCTGCTCTCTCTCTCTCTCTCTACGCAGATGGCCTCACGACGGCGGTGGTGGTTATGGTGGACGGTGGTAGTGGCTGCCAATAGCTGTTGTCATCGGTGCAGAGAGGGAGATTCAGAGGGATGAGGGGAGCGGCGCAGACGGGAGATTCAGAGCGGAAGTGTGTGGGAGATGGAGGCCGGTCGACGGGAGTCGCAGCGGCGGGGGGGGAGGGGGGGGAGATCTGTGGCGGTGGGGCCGATTTCCGATCTGAACTTGGCTGAGAGAGAGTGAGATCTGGTTTTTGTTGTTGAGCGGCGGAAGTGTGTGGGAGATGGAGGCCGGTCGACGGGAGTCGCGGCGGCGGGGGGGGGAGATCTGTGGCGGTGGGGCCAATTTCCGATCTGAACTTGGCTGAGAGAGAGTGAGATCTGGTTTTTGTTGTTGAGCGGCGGAAGTGTGTGGGAGATGGAGGCCGGTCGACGGGAGTCGCGGCGGCGGGGGGGGGAGATCTGTGGCGGTGGGGCCGATTTCCGATCTGAATCGGAAGGGGAGGCCGGTGATAACTCGCCGGATTCTGGAAATGGTGACGGCGGCGTGGCGGACCGCCTAGAGCAGGAAGAAGGCCGCTTCGATGGCAGAAGAGAAGCTCGGTGGACGGGAGAAGAAGTCGCAGCGGCTGGGCTGCTTCGATGGCCTCGGAAGCTCGGTGGACGGGAGAGGAAGTTGCAGCGGCGGGGATGAACAGCGGCGGGGCAGGAGATTGAAGAAGAAGACATTTTTCTTTATTTTTTTTATTTTTTCTCCCTATCAAAACGACGTCGTTTTGAACGCGTGGCATTCCACTGTGTAAAAAATGCCAAGTGTAATGCCACGTAGTTTAAATTTTTTTCCACGTCATTGCCGGTCAAACATAAGAGTGGCCGGAACTTTCGCCGGGTGCAAATTGCGATTAAATTGAAAGGTCATGTATTCCGGGGCTAATTTTGAAGGTCATGTGCAATATGCAAATCTCAAAATAGTTCGTGTATTTTCCGGCTATTAACCCTTAAATAAAATACCAAACAGCTTTGGATATACAATATTTGCCTAAGTTCTAAGAGAATATATGTAATCAGCAGTGACTGATTTTTGACTTTGTGATTCTCTTCTTCGATTCAAACTTTGGAATGGCTTTGAATGCTGAGTGACGAATTCGGCAGCGTTTCAGCTTATGTAGTTGAATCGGTGAAGATTGAAGTGATCCTCGAGCTTTATTTATAGGGGACGTCTTGAATAGATCCGTTGGCTGAATGGTATTCAAGAATTCTTCCGTTAGAGAGTAATTTGAACTTGGGTTGAGGCTTCAATCTTCGAGGATCCTTATTTGGTAAGAACAGCTATTTGAGGAGCAGGGGATAGGACATCTTTGAAAAGGTAATCACCAAAAAGGAAAGGCCTCTGCAGAGAAATGACGATCCTGAGATCTCTGCATTTAATGCGGCTGTACTTTTGGAGTGTGTGGCTTCGTTTAAACTTTAGAGGTCAGTCCGAGGAAGAATGTCTAACTGATACTTGACTTTAGTATCAATTAGTTGAGTCCACGTGGCTCGCATTAAGTAATCAGTCGTAACTGATTCTTGGACTGGTCAGTCAAATATCAGTATTTGACTCTGTCTTTCATCGTTGCAACAGTCGGCTACTTCAGTCTTCAGTCCTTCGATCTTCAGTCTTCAATCTTCAGAACAAAACTAAACTAGAAAAAGAACGCTAACACTTGAGTTCGAACAGTTCTAGTCTATTACACAAGAAACCTATTGATTTTAGTATCATCAAAACTAGGATTAGGATATTTCGTTAAGTTCCCAACAATTTCCCCCTTTTTGATGATACTAAAACCACACATCAGTTCTAAAAAAATAAGACAGAACAAGAATATCAAGCTTACTAAAACATGGTGAATATTATTCCCACTTAACAAGATAACCTACTAACTTGCATTCTCGAAGGAAAAACAATACAACAGTTCAAAAAGAACAAGCGAAGACATAACTGAAGTAAATTAATCAGAGTCTGGACAAAAATATATTGTCTTCAGGTTGAGATCGAAAAGAAGTTCTTTTCATTTCAAAAGAAAACTGATGAGAAATCAGTTAAGGTACAAGGTACAGAGCAACACACACTGATGAGGAGTAAGGATCTCATCAGCGCAGGACCTATGAACATATATAGGCTTATGTGATTAAACTAACAGTGCAGGACTATAATGATCGCAAGGTGATAAGCCAAAGCGTGGAAGCCACAGAGATAACACGCCTACGCTGCCTTGAAGATAAGTGACCAAGCCGTATCCAGGAGTCACCTGCGCTGTCTCGAAGGCAAGTGATCAAGTCGTGTCAAAGAGTCGCCTGCGCAGGTTGTCACACAAGATCATCATCAACAAAGAACTTATTCAAGGATCGAAGGAAAGACAACACCACATCATGGGCTCCAAACACAAGTGAGGAGAACTAAGAGAGATGATACCTGTGCAGGCGAGATGATACCAGCCTGCGCTGCCCTAAGGAGCACGTAACATCTTTAAAGCTGCAAAGTTAGTTATCAGAGAATATTTTTCAGATAATGATCCTCATTCGTATCGCATCATGTAGAGTACGTGAATTGTAGTAGAAAGTCGGATGTACCCTTTGCCCTTGTAATCTCCTATAAATACCCATTGTAATCTTCCTCAGAAGCTAAGTGGAATGAAATAACAAAAAATTATTCTAACGTTTTGAATCGGCAATTTCTCTACAAGTTTCCTTCGTTTTTCGACAACACATGTGATCTTCGACGCCTTTATCAACGTTTAGTTAGGTGTTGGTGTAAGGCTTCACCAACTGGCGCCGTCTGTGGAAAGTGTGGGCTAAGGCGTGAGTTATAAGGTGTTTTTCGAGTCTCTGTTTTTCTTGTTTTGGTGGGTTTTTCATGTTTTGGCTTGAATCTGAGGTAAGTGGAGGGGTTTTAGCCTAGATCCTTGAATATGCTTTTAAATCTGACTATCCTGGTTGTTTTGCGTGAAAAATAGTGGGGTGGATACATGGCATGTTATGTGATTTTCTTAGACTCGCATGATTTCTTATATGTTTTTGGGTGCTTTATTGTTATGTGTTGGTGTTTCTGAGGATCCTTACTTGTTTCTGGGAATTTTTAATTTTTGGTTGTTCACACCGAGTAAATATCGGTGTTCTGCTCTGTTTGAGTAAGATGTGTTTATGGGATGAATCCTGATGGAGGTAACCTTCTGTTTTATGAGTTTTACTATCATTTTAGTTGCCTGGATAAGTGTTAATCCTTTCTTTTTGATTCTTGGGGTACCATCTGATCATAGCTTCCATCACCAGCTCTCTTTTTTATGTTGCCAAAAAGGGAGAAAGTAGAAGTCAGAGAAAAACCTTCTCGAAGGTAGTTCCATGCATCTTCACGAAAGACTGAAGATGGTAAAACAAAAGGATCACTAGAAGTTTTAAGGATGACGTTTCAGTAAAGACCTCAAGTCAATGGAAAATAAGTGTGAATGGAACAAGCTTAGGAACATGAAGACTGAAGATCAAGATTAAGAAGTTCAAGGCGCAGACAAGCAGACTGCTGGAGTCCATGGGTTTCCCATGTGTTTTTCTTTGTTGTTTTTACTCCCATGTATGTTTTGCTCTGTACCTCAACTGATTTCTCATCAGTTATTTAAAATGAAAATAACTTCTTTTTGATCTCAACCTGAAGACAATAACTTTTTGTCCAGACTCTGATTAATGTTTTTCAGTTTTGTCTTCGTTCAATTTCTTTGAACTATTACGTTCTTCCTTCAAAGTACAAGTTTTAGGTTCTATTGTTAAGGGGGAACAGTGTTCACCCGGTTTTGGCATCACCAAAAAGGGGGAAATTGTTGGGAACTTAATGAAATATCCTAATCCTAGTTTTGATGATACCAAAATCAATAGGTTTCATTTGTAATAGACTAGAACTGTTCGAACTCAAGTGTAGTTCTTTTTCTAGTTTAGTTGTTGTTCTGAAGACTGAAGACTGAAGAACGAAGGACTGAAGACTGAAGACTGAAGTTTCCGACTGAAGCATCAGTCGAAGAATCAGTTTTTGACTGATTACTTAATGCGAGCCACGTGGAATCAGCGGACTGATACTAAAGTCAAGTATCAGTTAAACATTCTTCCTCGGACTGAACCTCCAACGTTCAAAGGAAGCCACGCACTCCAGAAGTACAGCCGCATTAAATGCAGAGATTTCAGGATCGTCCTTTCTCTGCAGAGGCCATTCCTTTTCGGTGATTACCTTTTCACAAATGTCGCATCTCCTGCTCTTCAAAGTAGTCGTTCTCACCAAACAAGGAACCTTGAAGATTGAAGCCTCAGCCCAAGTTCAAATTACTCTCTAACGGAAGAAATCTTGAAGACCATCTCCGCTAACGGATCTATTCAAGACGTCTCCTATAAATTGCGCTCGAAGATCACTTTAATCTTCACCGATTCAACAACATAAGCTGAAACGCTGCCGAATTCGTTACTCAGCAAAACCAAGCCTCTCCAAAGGTTGAATCGAAAAAGAGAATCACAAAGCCAAAAATCAGTCACTACTGATTACATACATTCTCTTAGAACTTAGGCAAATATTGTATATCCAAAGCCTAGGTAAAACTGACTGCAAAGAACTTGTTCTTTGTGGTTTAGTTGGCAAGTTTTCAAACCTCTCTTCAACGAACCGAATTGAGTGTTTGTGTAAAAAAGGAGTTCAGACCAGTATTCTGTCTCCGTGAGATCTTAGTGCCCAGTGTGCGCTAGGAGTGAAAAATCCAACTCAGTGTGTTGGTACTGAAGATAGGATCTTCAATCGTCTGGGTTTGTGTGCACCCACAAGCACACGTTCAGGTTTGTTGTGCACCCGTAAGCACACGCATCGGTTTGCAATGCACCCGCAAGCACTTGCCCAATGAAGTTGTTGGTCTGATCAACAAACCGTGGATGTAGGAAGTATTTTCCGAACCACGTAAAAATCTCTGTGTTATTTACAGCTTTCAGTACTTACCTTCTTACTTGTGCTCTTACCTTCATAAACTGAAAACTGATTAATTGCAAAGAGAAACTTAACTGCTGACAACGTGTTTAATATCACAAGCTATTTCGAAACAAAAGTTTTCCGCTGCGTGTGTTATCGGTCTAACTGATCTATCTTCTGATAGTCAGTAAGATTCATAACATCTCTCTATTTATCAAACTCAACTGAAGCCTTACGTGTATCAGTTAAAGTCTTTGACTTAACTTATAACTCCTTAGTGAAGAGTATTCAGTATCAGTCGTCAACCATGTTTTGACAAAACTCTTTTCAGTAAACATGTTGAGTCAGTTTGTATTTTATCTAAGAAAAATAGCCCATCGGTGTATTCCCTCCCCCCATACACCTATTTGAGACCCTCCGGACCTAACAATGATAACTTTTTTATTTTTAATTAATGTATTATATTTTTTTGTATCCATATAATTATCTTTGATTGGTATTAAATTAAGCTCGGATATCTTTACATGTTTATTAATTTTTCAAAAATATGTGTTGAGATATGGTCTGTCAAAGACCAATATGCTTAATAGCAACTATTTTAATCCCTTAAATTATGAGAAGATCTTTGGTGAAATTATAGTTTTGGGTCCAGAATTTGAATCTCATAGGTTGATTTTTTTTTTAATTCATTATTTTTCACACCAAATTCATAATGTTACATAGAAAATTCATACACAACTTATTTTATACGATAAATTGATTTAATTTGTATAATTATAGAACTCTTTATATAAGTGATACAATATCTATATATAGACATATGTTATATTTTTATTTAAATTACATTGGTTATATTAAAATATTAGATCACTTTGCAAAAAAGTAAATTTGATATCAAAATTTAATTTTATTAATTTATATTAATATTATAAAACATATATATGCATATTTTGTGCGAGTCTAAAATCAGATTCACCGCGCATAGCACGGGAGGTACACTAGTTAGTATAAGAAACAAATAGTAGAGGATCTCAATATTTTTTTTCTATTCCAAACTTTAAGTACATTTAAAATTGATTGATGATTTTTGAAGCTAGTCCATGGTATGTATTTTTTGTTCATATATAATTTCAATTATTATTGTAGGACGTTCATTTTATTATCCCAAAAAGTTTCATAGTCAATTACTTGTTAGAAATTCGATTATATGATATATAGTTAAAGTGTACTATATAATTGCAGATATGGTAATACTTTGAATCCAAAACTATATATAATGCCCATCTATTAACATGCATCATTAAACACAAAAAAATAATCCAAGTTCACCAAACTCATCAAATTCAAATATATCAAAGTGGTTCTAGCGAAAAGTTTCTTCCAATTAATATTTCAAGATATACAAAGACGTACTCTTGTGAAAATATCAAATATATACATAATCCAAATGGTTTTTTTATGAAATTCCACATTTATATATGTTAGATTAATTTATTAATTGCATCATGGTTGACAATGCATGCAATTAAGCACGAATGCACGGTGACTGCAAATGATTGATTTAATTATTCGTGATGTAAATTAAAAACATAAAACAGCCAACGAAACATTACCCATAGCTGTTACAGATTTCAAAATGAATATAAGCTGTAAAGTTATGTTTATATATATGGAATTTATTGACATTTGAAAGATTCAGTTAGCTAAGACTCGTTTAAAGGATCAGTTAGGAGAGCTTTGATAACACTATTTTATCAAATTTGTATGAACCTTCTAAATGAGCGAAAAGAGAAATACATGAAAAATATATATACTAGAATTTGGTCAATCATCCCTTTAATAGGAGATATAAGGAGAGAAGGAACTCTATATCTATATATTAGAGACATAATCAATTGCTAATTAAGTCGATGTGTGGCAGATATGGTGGTTAACACACCCCTTCCCCATTCTCTATGTGTAGGTAGGTCGATGTGACACATCGATTAATATAACATATACAACATATATCATATTAAAATTGAATGTATCATTTCCTTAAAAAACTTTATTTAAGAAAGGAGAGTACTCGAAACTTCTATATTGAAGATAAAATCATTACCAAAATAAACTAAGTAGCTTTAACCTGGAGGAAAATTACTAGCCATGGTTAATTGTTCAAGTAATATTTTCTTTTTTGAAGGCATATTATTTAATAGTTAATAGGCCGGCATTAATTTTTTAAGAGCTTTCATGTTGAAAATGGTGACAAATCGATCTGATATATTTTTCACCTTGTATGTTATTTTATTAAAGATAAATATTAATGACTATATCCCAATATTTGCGTGAATTAATAAAAATATTTTGATGTAAGCATAATCAAAAAAATATTCAATAATTAAAAAATTACATTTGTGGCCTAAAAGTTAGTTTCGGCTATCAGAAGATGACATGTTTCGCCAGAGCGTTCATGTAACATATCTTATTTAGAGTGTGTTTGGGTAAGTTTGTTTTAAAAATTTATAAACTCTAGAGGTGGTTTTCGGTACACCATGAGTATATCGTACACTTGGGTTGATCCGTACTCAGATCTTGACCCACATTTTAATCCAAACTCGCATTCTGATCTAAATCATGTAAATAATACTATTCGAATTTACAAATGACACTGCCTGTAATTAACACTATTTAATTATATAAATGACACTGTAATATTTTAAAATGTTATAGTGTCATTTTCAATCTTATAGTGTTATTTAAAATATTATAGTGTCATTTACAATCTTATAGTGTCAATTACAGGAAGTGTCATTTATATTTTTGAATAGTGCCAATTATAGTGTTATTTACAATGTTATAGTGTCATTTATAGCAAGATTTGCCCAGTGGCGGCGCCACCGCCTACCCCCTTCGCGGATTTCTTCCAGATTACTTTTATCTTGAGATCATTTGTTCACACCCTAGATTTTTTCATAGGTTATTTATGCTCTATTTAAGATTGTACAGCGGATGGCCGCCGCCGCCTTCCGTACCTGTTTTGGAAGAACCAGTTCTCCGCTAGGAGTGAGTTTCCTAATGCAATTCGCGGGGCTGCTGTTAGGCAGCGGCGCTGCCTACCCCCAGCATAGTTTCCTTTATGTTGGTTGTTGTCCTGGTTTTTCGGGTGTATAAGAGATTTTGTGCTTATGTATATATATATGCATGTTTCTGATTTTGCATATGAATTTAAAATTATATCTTCAAATACATGAACTTTCATTTATTTTTAATTTTGCATACGTTGAACATCTTTAGCAAATGATACGTTAATATATTTTTATTTTCTTGTAGTGAAATCTACTTAATATTCAACTGCATCATCTAGGAATATATAAATTAGAAGCAAGTTAAAGGAGTTAGGTATTAATTATATATCTAAAAAAAGAATTAATTTAGGGTATAAAAGCATACAAGACCATAAAAATGTATTAAATGAAATAAATCTAGGGGTATAAGAGAAACTTCGTAATTTAGAAAGGAAATTTTATGTTAGAGTGATAAAATATTTGTTATCAATTTATTAGATATGAATATCTAATATCTGATGGTGTAAAAAGGATTAATCAGAGGTCTTATTTGCAATTATATAGGGAGAGTCAGAGGAGCTGGGAATAAGCCATGCATTTACAG
The DNA here is from genome assembly GCF_028751815.1 of Salvia miltiorrhiza. Lineage (NCBI taxonomy): Eukaryota > Viridiplantae > Streptophyta > Magnoliopsida > Lamiales > Lamiaceae > Salvia > Salvia miltiorrhiza. The sequence goes on from NC_080389.1 coordinate 51,243,758, forward strand.
TTATAACAAAATGCATGCATGAGCTTTTCAGCACGAATGCTTGGTTAGATTCGTTGGTGATCGAAGACCAAGATCTGAGCTTCTAGTTAATTCTAAGTTCATTTTATTCATTGATTTTCTTTTATACAGTTTGATGTATCAATTAACATAGAGTGAGTTCAGAAAAACTGTAATACCCGGGCTTTTGATGACGTGTTTAATTGCTTAAGTTTGAGTAAGTAGGGTATAAGATCCCTTGTTTGATTACTTTGTATAGAGATGATGAGTTATATGAAGTTTTGTTGTTATATTTTAAAGATGTTGAGATGTTCTTTTGATGATGTGAGGATGATGTGTGATTTTGTATCCGTAATTGAGTTTGAGTATTTGAATAATTCGAGATAATTATTTGAATGAGAACGGTGAACTCGGAAGTGAGATCTGAGTCCGTTAAGACGTTTTTGAAATTTTTGACTTTTTGATGATGAATAGTAAAATACTGCTATTTCGTCTTTTTGTCGACTTTCAAAATCTTACGTGCACGTCGTCGAGAAATATTCTTAATTTTTCGATACGAGTCCAATAATGAAAGTTTTTATTTTTGGACGACGAGTGAATAGTAAATCAGGATTTCTCGATAAACGAACCGAGCTCGTTTATCAGAATTTCGAGAACGAGCTTGCGTTTTCTATATTTATATAGAATTACGAGTGTAATGAAAGTGAGTAGGAGTTAAGAGGGTGAGTAACGAAGAATGTGGGTAATTAGTCGTTAAAACGAGACGAAACGGGATATTTAACGACTAACGGGTTAATATCTTAAATATCTAAGGCTACCCCACCAAAACCACCCCCCAAACCACCCAACACCCCTTTATCTACCTCACTCACGGCTGAATTCAGCCAACACACTCCAATCATCTTTGCTCTCTCACACACACAACACCCAAAACACCTACTTATCACGCCAAACACCATTTTTAGCTTGGACGGAGGTTTCAAGCTCCGATTTGAGCACCGAGACGAGCACCGATCATCTTTTCGATCACGTATCTAAGTAGGTAAGATCTCTACCTACGTTTTGATGGTTTTCTTTTCGATTTTCGTCGACGTCGAAAAACGTCGATTCTCGACTTTATTTTGAAACGACGTCGGATCGTCGTGAAATTTTAGTATGTTGTTCTTGGGTAGATGTTGAGCATGTTTAATGAAGGGAGTAAGAACGGAACGAACCGTAGCTATGAAACCCATGAGGGCAGCCCCGTTTTTCACATATTAGCTTGTCTTTCGATTTTTGTTTGATCGTTTTGACTTGATATTTGTGCTTAGGGGTATGCTAGAATCGATATATATTAAATTCGTATTTTTCCAAGCACGAAAATTGTATAAATTTTTAGAGTATGATTATTTAAATTCGTGAAGTTTGAGACGTTGCATAATGAATATTATTGCGTATATGTGTTCTACGAGATCACATGAGCATGCTAATTGATTTACAATTTATGGATGATAATTGTTGAACGAAATTAAAACTGGAATTCTGTCAAAATTTTACAGCAGTTTCAAGCTTATGTTTCGATGAGTTTTCATTGCTTGATGGCTCTGAAATTTTCGTATGTTTATCTATGATATGTGTATTTCGTTGCTGCAAAATTTCATGTCTTTTGGATGATGTTTGCTATTTTAAAGATATTTTGAAAAATCCTTGACAGAATCTGTCAACTATTGGTAGACTTCACAAAAACGTTTATATCTATTAATCCATGAAGGATTTTGCATCACCGTTTTTTTTAAACAAAACTAGACTTCAATACTTTTCTAAAAACATAAGATTTCGATTTTTATGACCTCTGAAACAGAGCAGTTTATTATTTCAAAAATGCCCTGTTCTGCTGTCATATTTGTCCAACAGTAAAAGTGTATGAGTTTCATTGTTTATTTGGCAGATCATATGAACGTTTTTTCTTGTGAAATTTTAACCAAATCTTCAAGGATACCTTTAGTTTTGGATGATTAAATTTGATGGAATTTTATTAAGGTTTGCCTTGGTTTCTAATGGCCTAAACAAAATTGGCAGAAACTGTCAATCTTTGACAGCCTGCACTAAAAGAGCAATATCTCCAAAAAACCTTTAACCTTTTTGGTTAACTACCATTTTTAGAGTGAACTACACTTCATGAAGTTTTTGAGATCAATTGATATGAGAGTTTATGATTATTGAGTTGGTTGTTATGAATTTTTAAAGATGACACAAAAACAGCAAAACTTTCTAGAAAACAACTTGATTATATTTGTTTTGATGGATGATACGATATGACTAAATGGTGTGAGTTGTGAGAGTTATGATTAACGCACATAAATGTTGGTATCTGACACTCGAACAATTGGTGTCGAGTATAAATGATAGTTTACTGATAAAGAGTTTTGATGATTTTGAATTGTTTGGTTTGCGTTGAAAAGATGTCAAGATGTTAAGTTTTGAGTCGAGAGACGAGTTCACGTAGTGAGATTCACGCGTTGAAATCTCGTGGCTGACATTATATATGAATAGGTTATGCCGAAATTTTTAGTGAAATTAGAATTTGAGCATAGTAAATTCTTGTTGACCCGTGACTCAAATACATGCCTAATGGAAAGTTTAACTTTCTAATTGGTTAATTAGACGAGATGAGAGCGAATATATCTGCTAAGAAAGTGGACTTTTCGATGTGTTAAATATTTCTTTTAATTGAAGCGCTGCTAATTATAACATAAGGATGTTATAATTAATGAGTAATGACGAGAGATAATAATTGTTATATTGATTAACAATCAAGAGAGATGAACATTAGAGATACTAATGTTTCATAAAAGAGATTAGATTATTAATCGAGGTTTCTTTTATAACTTCTCACCAATTCTTCATAACGATGAAGGTCCTTTTGGGAAGTAACGACTTGAGGGAGAGAGTGACGTTACTCATTGATACAGAGACACAACGAGGTGGGCATTACTTTTACTATACGTATATAGAGATCCCCTGCTTGTCGTAGGCCTCTTATACGAATGAATGCATGAGATGATTTAACTGTTAATTTCAGTTTTATATATCTATCAAACGAGTTTAATGCTACCTTTGAGCAAGTTATTTCATGACAAAATCTTTGAGTTAAAGTTATTTCAAGTATTGTCTTGCCATAAAATGTTTAAATTTTAGTATGATATCTATCTGCTTTGGCTTTGCCAATGATGCAATCGAATTCGGGTCCTGAGCAGTTGATAGCTATCCTGCCAGGGCTAGTGTACACCAGTGACCGTGAGTCATCTAGCGGGTTGGCCGGTCAAGTGACCGTGAGAGGTGGCCACCTCTCCGGCACACAGTTTCAGATATGATAGATTACAAAAGAACTTAGTCTGATCAGACGAACTTTAAGAATCACAAATGAACTTAGTAAGCTTGGGCCTTTTTAGCGAAAAACTCCCTTGCTGTACTGATTATGATGGCATGACAATTTATAGTTTTGAAGCATGTATTTTTATACCTAGGCATACGTGCCCACTGAGTGCTTTTGTACTCAGCCCTGCATATGTTTTCTAAATGTGCAGGTTGAGCTGATGTGATGATGGTGCTGCAATGAGCGGAGTCTCCAGGGTTGTTAATAAATAGTTAACCTGTCTAGAATATGTCTTCATACATATGTCTAGCTACTTTCCGCTGCAAGATGTTGTTGATGTTATAGTATGTTATGTCATACTTTGAGTCTTAAGAGAATGGTTGCATATGATGTATAACTTGATTAATGATATTAATTAACTTTTATGCAGTCTTTCATAGACTGTTTTCAATTGAGTATTAATGAATAAAAATGACGAGTTTTATTAAGATGAGTAAGTTTTACGGCTATAAATGACGCCCCTTTTCTTCCCCTTCTTCTTTAACCCCATCCCTAGTCGTGGATCACTCGGCCTAACTATCCCTAGTTAGGGTGGGCTGTGACAGAGTGGTATCAGAGCGAAGGAAAGCTCTGAATTAGAAGTCTTGAGTTTAGTCTAGAATGAGTCACTAGACTAATAGTTATTAACAACCGTGAGCTCAGCACACCATCACACCAGGCTCAACGAGGTATGTAAAATTTCAAAGTTTATTTGACGTTAAATTTTGAAGAGCATGATGTTGAGGTTATATGATGAGTTATGATGTTACACTTTAAAGGTGCATAGTTTGAGTTTGAGGATGACAACATGATTAATAATGAGTTATTATGTTGTAAGAGCATATGTTGATGTTACATGATGAATCATGAGAGCGTTTATATCATATGATGTTATATGATTGAGGATGCATAATTATGAGTTATGATGTGATGTATTTGAGATGTTTTGTGATGAGAATTGTTTGAGCAGTTGTGATAAGTCACGATGATTTAGATGAAGGAATCTAATGTCATTGTTAAGAGAGATTTTTTTTTCTAAGTAGAAGGATGAAATGAGAACTTAGAGCTAAAGCTTGAGAGAATTAGCAATTGCTTTATGTACTTGTTGGTTTGAGTTATGAGTTTGAGTTATGAGCTTGAGTATAATAGCATGATTAATGATGAGTTATTAGCATGCTGCAATGAGATATTGTACGATATGTTGAGTTGTTTTGTGACGCGAGTTTTGCTCACGCAACCTTAATGGTACTTGAGGAGGTATCATGAGCCATAGTCTTTGGAGATGGCTTTGAGAGAGAATTGTTGAGTTGTCTTATTGAGTCACGATGATTTAGATTAAGGGATCTAATATCATTGTTTAGATAGATTCCCTACTAAGTAAAGATGGGACGAGATGAGAATTTAGATGTTTTGAGCTTGAGTTTTAAGATAACAGTACTACTTAATAGGAGTTTTGCTAAGTTATGTTTTGTTTATTTCTGTTGCTGGAGCCAAGTAGAGTTAGTTCCTAGAGTCACCTTTAAGTTCTCCTTATAGGTTGGCCAAGACTGTTGGCACTGCACGAAAGTGGACTGCTGTGAGATCGAACTCATGGAAGATCGGATATGAGGACGAGGCGTACAGTATGTGGTACAGAGATGCCCTAGCAGATTTTCAAACACATGTTCATAGACTATGAAAGGATGAAAGCCTTTATGGTTGTTACTAGACTGGATGGCATCGTGCACCTAGTCCCCGTGCTACCAATCGAGTGGTAGGATTGAGCAAGGAAGAAAGCCACTCAATATGATGGGACATGTCGTCTTGAGCATTGGACCCACAGGAGATGGGATTTGTTACAGATACCCAGATTTTCTATGCGGATCTACTGACCGGATGCCTGTTTTCTACTAGGGACTCTAGAAGAGTGTAGTAGATATCGAGTCGATCCTTGAGTATCAGTTACCAAAGATGATAAAATGATAAACGATAATGAGGATGAGAAGTAGCCGAGGAGGGCTAGAGTTGATGAGGATGAGAAGAGAAGTCGATGTAGGCTAGAGCTAAGGATGATCTTGAGAGTATGCGCGGTACACCCTCGTTTTTGATTAGTTGCAATTACATTGCGATGTATATAACTTACTTAGGAGATACTGGTACTTGAGATTTTGACATGATGATAGATAAGCATGCGAATATAGTACCCTACTGATGTTAAATAGATGGATGTTCCTAGTGTGCTAAAGTAGCAACTAGATGAGTTAACTGGTAGCAATTACCGTAGGAGGTCCAAACCGAGACATAGTACTATTAATGGTGTCTGTTTAGAAGGGACATTACGATAGATACTATGATTTTTGTAGGGTTTAAATAACCCCTTTATGTAAGTCCTCTAAAAAGAGGCATTCTACTGATGGATATATTAGGTTGACCAGAGTGGTCTTTTTGTTAGCATTTCGTGAGTGCTTATTGCCTTACAGATGAATGTTAAGGTGACCGTGAGGGTTTCCTTAAAGTTGAGTTAGTAAATTGAACTTGAATTTCGAGGATGCTTAGAGCGTTGGTCGAGTTGAGTTTTCCTTTTGTGATTTCAAAAATGCCTCAAAGATGTCATCAAGAGTGTGATGTGAAGGATAGGCAGGATAATACTCCGCCACCACCACCGCAACATGAGAGGAGAGTCGAAAAATATTGAACTTTCGAAACAAGAGTCTAGAACATAGGACCCTGAGTTTAAGCTTTTAGCTTGCTGGTGTGAACTTAAGTTTTGTTATGTATAGTATGTTGAGGGTTTAGAAGACACAGAATTTCCAAGTTCGGGATAGTATATCCCGTGTAACTGGGGAGTGATTATGTTGGACCTGGCCAGTCCGCATGATCCAAATCTCAGTAGACGTGTTTTGGGTTTATAAACCCATGTGTTTCAACTTTCGGTTGAAAAGCCAGATGGGTTCTTACTCTAGGTCATTTTTGTTCGACCTGGTAGTTACTTCATTCCACCCTCTGGTCATTCATTTGAGTCTCTTGAACAATTTGTTTTGATGTCATTCTAGGGTTGAACCCTTACAACTTTTGAGTTATCCTAGTAGATTCTTTTGATGTATAAGACCAGTGAGAGGCACGTCAGAGGACTTTAACACCCGAGCAACTGGTAAACTACACCTGAGAACAATTGAAGACTACTCTTGAGAAGTATGTACCGAGGAGTACAGTAAGCAGCGAGAGGCTGATTATCGAAGTTTGATGCAAGGAAAGAAATCGATTGTAGAGTATAATTGAGAATTCTGTGAGCTATCACGTTCGCTCATCAGAAGATGGATAATGATGAAGAGATGTCTGAGTTTTAAGTGCTGGTTTAAGGCAGGACTTTAAGGTAGTATGGGCAAGTTATTGGATGCACCAGTTAGAATCCTGTTTAATACAGGAGCTTCGCATTCTTTAATTGGTTGAAGCATGTTACCTTCAAACTCGAACCAAAACAAGCTAGTCCCGAGTTGAGAGTAATCACTCCTGTAGGAAGAGCTACTACAGTTTCTCACATGATTTCTAACTTAGAGCTTGAGTTATGATCACTAAAGATGAAAACAAGAACCTTGCACTTAATGCCTATGTGGAACGTAGACATTATTCTAAGGATGGACTGGTTAGAAGAGAACTTTGCCCCGATTGATTGTAAGAAGAGACAGATAACTTTCCAACCACCTGGGAAGGAACAGACATGTTTTCACGGCATTGATAGAAAGAAGAGAGTTCCAATCGTTTCGGCACTTCAGGCGTCGAAATTGGTAAAGAAGAAAGGAGCACAAGCTTACCTAGTTTACTTGAATGATGAAGGAGAATCAAGTAAAAAAAAAAAAAACTTTGAGGATGTAGCAGTGGTAAGGGAACATAGAGATGTATTTCCCGAGGTCTTACCAGGATTGCCACCAACAAGATAGTTGGAGTTCACTATCGACCTAGAACCTGGATCAGCACCAGTGTCGAAGGCACCCTATAGAATGGCGCCTAAGGAGCTACAAGAGCTGAAGATTCAGCTACAAGAATTGCTCGAGTTAGGTTTTATTAGACATAGTTTATCCTTGTGGGGAGCACCAGTCCTTTTTGTCAAAAAGAAGGATGGCACGTTGAGAATGTGCATAGATTATCGAGAGCTGAATAAATTGACACTCAAGAACAAATATCCTTTGCCGAGGATAGATGACTTGTTTGATCAATTACGAGGAGCGCATTTTTCTTTAAAGTTGACTTGAGATCATATTACCACCAGTTCAAATTTTGACAGAATGATATACCTAAGACAGCTTTTCAAATAAGGTATGAGCACTATGAGTTCATAGTTATGCCATTCGGTTTGACGAAGGCACCAGTAGTTTTCATGGATCACATGAATCGAGTTTTCATCAATAACTGGATAAATTTGTCCTAGTTTTCATAGATGATATTCTCATATATTCGAAGAATGAGCAGGAGCGCCAAAACATTTGAGAACGATGTTGGAAACACTAAGAGTTGAGAAGCTTTTTGCCAAATTCACCAAGTGCGAGTTTTGGTTGAACGAAGTAACTTTTCTAGGACATATTGTATCATCCGAAGGAATTAAAGTTGACCCCGTCAAGGTACAAGCTGTACATGAGTGGAGATCACCAACTACGCCTAACGAGATTCGCAACTTTTTAGGTTTAGCAGGATACTATCAGAGGTTTATTAAAGGATTTTCCATGATAACAAGACCCAGAAAAGAAGTTAAGTACAATTGGAAAGAGGAGTGTAAAGAGAGTTTTTAAGAGCTTAAAGGAAATTGACTACAGCACCAGTGCTGCTAGTCCCGGAAATGGATAAAGAGTATACCATCTACACAGATGCGTCAAAGAATGGGCTAGGATGTGTTTTGATGCAAGAAGGAAGAGTTATAGTCTATGCATCACGACAACTTAGATCCCACGAGATAAATTATCCAACGCATGATTTAGAGCTTGCAGCCGTTGTGCATGCCCTGAAAATTTGGAGACATCATCTCTACGGAGTTAGATGTGAGATCTTCACGGACCACAAAACTTTGAAATACTTTTTCAAGCATAAGGATATTAACATGAGGCAAATGAGATGGCTCAAATTAGTAAAGGATGTTAACTGCGACATTAACTATCACCCTGGCAAGGCCAATGTAGTAGCCGATGCATTGAGCCGAAAGGTCTCGTCAAAGTTAGGATGTATTCTCACGAGAGAGGATGAGCTTATAAAGGACCTTTGACAAGATGAGGATAGAGATGATAAAACCACCAGGGACGATAGCAAGTATTGTTGCGACGATGCCTAGTTTGAGGAAAATGGTGATTGAAGCACAAGGAAAGATGAGACAATGAACAAGTTACGAGAAAGGATAAGAGCAGGAGATCTCAAGAGTTACAAAAAAAAAAAAAAAAAAAAAAAAAAATACGATCATGAGTGAGACTCATAACACGCCTTACACCGCCCACCCAGGAGGCACAAAGATGTATCAGGTTGTAAAAAAAAATAGATTTTTGTGGGACGGAATGAAATGAGACATAGCTTCGTTTGTAGAGCGATGCTTAGCTTGTCAGCAAGTGAAAGCATTACACCAACGACCATATGGGAAGTTAAAACCGTTGGAGATTCCCGAGTGGAAATGGGATCACATAGCGATGGATTTTGTGACAGCTTTACCCAAAAGTCAAAGAGGAAATACAGCAATTTGGGTGATTGTAGATCGACTAACAAAATCTGCACATTTCATACCGATCCTAATCGCGTATGGACCAGATAAGTTATCACAATTGTACGTTCGTGAGATTATAAGATTGCATTGAGTACCGGTGTAGATCACCTCAGAAAAAAAAAATTTACATCACGTTTTTGGATGAGTTACAGAAAGAGTTGGGTACAAGGATGAATTTTAGCATAGCAGGCGATAGAAGATATTATAGGAACTACTATCCTTGATAGAGGAGTAAATCGGGAGAATGTGTTGCCACTAATTGAGTTTACCTATAAGATGTGAGACAAAGTTTCGAGATAAGAGACAAAGTTTTCTTGAAGGTTTCACCCTCAAAGGGGATGAATAGATTTGGAGTTAAAGGACAGCTTAGACCCAGAGTTATAAGTCCTTACGAGATATTGCAAAAGATAGGTCCAATAGCGTATAGGTTGGCTTTGTCACCTAGCTTTGGAAATGTGCATAACGTGTTTCACGTGTCACAATTGAGAGGATATATATTTTCGACCCAAACCATGTGGTTTACTAAGAAGAAATGATCTTAGAACCAGACTTGAGTTATGAAGAGAGACCTCAGATGATGTTAGATCATAAAATTCGGCAATTGAGTAATAAGTCGATTGCATTGGATAAGGTCCAATGGAGATATGATAGTTAAGAAAGAAGTGGAAAGAGAGCTTGAGGATAAGATGTGAGAGAAGTACCCGAAACATTTACAAGAGGTACAAATTTCGGGACGAAATTTATTTTAAGGGGGAAGGTATGTAATACCCGGGCTTTTGATGACGTGTTTAATTGCTTAAGTTTGAGTAAGTAGGGTATAAGATCCCTTGTTTGATTACTTTGTATAGAGATGATGAGTTATATGAAGTTTTGTTGTTATATTTTAAAGATGTTGAGATGTTCTTTTGAATGTGAGGATGATGTGTGATTTTGTATCCGTAATTGAGTTTGAGTATTTGAATAATTCGAGATAATTATTTGAATGAGAACGGTGAACTCGGAAGTGAGATCTGAGTCCGTTAAGACGTTTTTGAAATTTTTGACTTTTTGACGATGAATAGTAAAATACTGCTATTTCGTCTTTTTGTCGACTTTCAAAATCTTACGTGCACGTCGTCGAGAAATATTCTTAATTTTTCGATACGAGTCCAATAATGAAAGTTTTTATTTTTGGACGACGAATGAATAGTAAATCGGGATTTCTCGATAAACGAACCGAGCTCGTTTATCAGAATTTCGAGAACGAGCTTGCGTTTTCTATATTTATATAGAATTACGAGTGTAATGAAAGTGAGTAGGAGTTAAGAGGGTGAGTAACGAAGAATGTGGGTAATTAGTCGTTAAAACGAGACGAAACGGGATATTTAACGACTAACGGGTTAATATCTTAAATATCTAAGGCTACCCCACCAAAACCACCCCCCAAACCACCCAACACCCCTTTATTTACCTCACTCACGGCTGAATTCAGCCAACACACTCCAATCATCTTTGCTCTCTCACACACACAACACCCAAAACACCTACTTATCACGCCAAACACCATTTTTAGCTTGGACGGAGGTTTCAAGCTCCGATTTGAGCACCGAGACGAGCACCGATCATCTTTTCGATCACGTATCTAAGTAGGTAAGATCTCTACCTACGTTTTGATGGTTTTCTTTTCGATTTTCGTCGACGTCGAAAAACGTCGATTCTCGACTTTATTTTGAAACGACGTCGGATCGTCGTGAAATTTTAGTATGTTGTTCTTGGGTAGATGTTGAGCATGTTTAATGAAGGGAGTAAGAACGGAACGAACCGTAGCTATGAAACCCATGAGGGCAGCCCCGTTTTTCACATATTAGCTTGTCTTTCGATTTTTGTTTGATCGTTTTGACTTGATATTTGTGCTTAGGGGTATGCTAGAATCGATATATATTAAATTCGTATTTTTCCAAGCACGAAAATTGTATAAATTTTTAGAGTATGATTATTTAAATTCGTGAAGTTTGAGACGTTGCATAATGAATATTATTGCGTATATGTGTTCTACGAGATCACATGAGCATGCTAATTGATTTACAATTTATGGATGATAATTGTTGAACGAAATTAAAACTGGAATTCTGTCAAAATTTTACAGCAGTTTCAAGCTTATGTTTCGATGAGTTTTCATTGCTTGATGGCTCTGAAATTTTCGTATGTTTATCTATGATATGTGTATTTCGTTGCTGCAAAATTTCATGTCTTTTGGATGATGTTTGCTATTTTAAAGATATTTTGAAAAATCCTTGACAGAATCTGTCAACTATTGGTAGACTTCACAAAAACGTTTATATCTATTAATCCATGAAGGATTTTGCATCACCGTTTTTTTTTAAACAAAACTAGACTTCAATACTTTTCTAAAAACATAAGATTTCGATTTTTATGACCTCTGAAACAGAGCAGTTTATTATTTCAAAAATGCCCTGTTCTGCTGTCATATTTGTCCAACAGTAAAAGTGTATGAGTTTCATTGTTTATTTGGCAGATCATATGAACGTTTTTTCTTGTGAAATTTTAACCAAATCTTCAAGGATACCTTTAGTTTTGGATGATTAAATTTGATGGAATTTTATTAAGGTTTGCCTTGGTTTCTAATGGCCTAAACAAAATTGGCAGAAACTGTCAATCTTTGACAGCCTGCACTAAAAGAGCAATATCTCCAAAAAACCTTTAACCTTTTTGGTTAACTACCATTTTTAGAGTGAACTACACTTCATGAAGTTTTTGAGATCAATTGATATGAGAGTTTATGATTATTGAGTTGGTTGTTATGAATTTTTAAAGATGACACAAAAACAGCAAAACTTTCTAGAAAACAACTTGATTATATTTGTTTTGATGGATGATACGATATGACTAAATGGTGTGAGTTGTGAGAGTTATGATTAACGCACATAAATGTTGGTATCTGACACTCGAACAATTGGTGTCGAGTATAAATGATAGTTTACTGATAAAGAGTTTTGATGATTTTGAATTGTTTGGTTTGCGTTGAAAAGATGTCAAGATGTTAAGTTTTGAGTCGAGAGACGAGTTCACGTAGTGAGATTCACGCGTTGAAATCTCGTGGCTGACATTATATATGAATAGGTTATGCCGAAATTTTTAGTGAAATTAGAATTTGAGCATAGTAAATTCTTGTTGACCCGTGACTCAAATACATGCCTAATGGAAAGTTTAACTTTCTAATTGGTTAATTAGACGAGATGAGAGCGAATATATCTGCTAAGAAAGTGGACTTTTCGATGTGTTAAATATTTCTTTTAATTGAAGCGCTGCTAATTATAACATAAGGATGTTATAATTAATGAGTAATGACGAGAGATAATAATTGTTATATTGATTAACAATCAAGAGAGATGAACATTAGAGATACTAATGTTTCATAAAAGAGATTAGATTATTAATCGAGGTTTCTTTTATAACTTCTCACCAATTCTTCATAACGATGAAGGTCCTTTTGGGAAGTAACGACTTGAGGGAGAGAGTGACGTTACTCATTGATACAGAGACACAACGAGGTGGGCATTACTTTTACTATACGTATATAGAGATCCCCTGCTTGTCGTAGGCCTCTTATACGAATGAATGCATGAGATGATTTAACTGTTAATTTCAGTTTTATATATCTATCAAACGAGTTTAATGCTACCTTTGAGCAAGTTATTTCATGACAAAATCTTTGAGTTAAAGTTATTTCAAGTATTGTCTTGCCATAAAATGTTTAAATTTTAGTATGATATCTATCTGCTTTGGCTTTGCCAATGATGCAATCGAATTCGGGTCCTGAGTAGTTGATAGCTATCCTGCCAGGGCTAGTGTACACCAGTGACCGTGAGTCATCTAGCGGGTTGGCCGGTCAAGTGACCGTGAGAGGTGGCCACCTCTCCGGCACACAGTTTCAGATATGATAGATTACAAAAGAACTTAGTCTGATCAGACGAACTTTAAGAATCACAAATGAACTTAGTAAGCTTGGGCCTTTTTAGCGAAAAACTCCCTTGCTGTACTGATTATGATGGCATGACAATTTATAGTTTTGAAGCATGTATTTTTATACCTAGGCATACGTGCCCACTGAGTGCTTTTGTACTCAGCCCTGCATATGTTTTCTAAATGTGCAGGTTGAGCTGATGTGATGATGGTGCTGCAATGAGCGGAGTCTCCAGGGTTGTTAATAAATAGTTAACCTGTCTAGAATATGTCTTCATACATATGTCTAGCTACTTTCCGCTGCAAGATGTTGTTGATGTTATAGTATGTTATGTCATACTTTGAGTCTTAAGAGAATGGTTGCATATGATGTATAACTTGATTAATGATATTAATTAACTTTTATGCAGTCTTTCATAGACTGTTTTCAATTGAGTATTAATGAATAAAAATGACGAGTTTTATTAAGATGAGTAAGTTTTACGGCTATAAATGACGCCCCTTTTCTTCCCCTTCTTCTTTAACCCCATCCCTAGTCGTGGATCACTCGGCCTAACTATCCCTAGTTAGGGTGGGCTGTGACAAAAACACAAGAGAGTTGCATACATGAGAGATTTGAGAGAGTTCTTGATGCGATTTAAAAGCTACTGTTGCAGTCGTTCTTGATTCAATAAACGTTATAGCGTTGACTCTCCCGTAGATTTAGATATTCAGATTAAATCACATAAAACTTTGGTATGTTATTGTTTTAAGTTCTTTACATAGTTGCTATTCTTGTTCGTGCATTAAGAACTGATTCATCATTTCACAGTGACAAGAATGAATAGTAAAATTACTTTTAAATTATGTTTAAATGATTACAAATATATACATTTTTGATGAGCTTGAGTAACTGAACCATGGCCTTATTAGTTTGATTAATTAATTGATATTTAAAAAAAACACTCACTAATTAATTAGAGAATGTGAATAATTAGAAACTCGCGTATTTTTATATTTATAATATTTATTGTATATTTATATTTTTGTGAATATATAATTAGAAACTTTGTATAAACTCAAGTAATCATTAATAACTTCGCAAATTCTTGTGTGCTCCATGGAGCATGGAGCATCGTGCTCCATGACACTAACACTTGCATTAAATAACGCTAACACTAACACTAACACTATCTTGAAATGACACTAACACTATTTTGTTTTACAAATGATACTAACACTAACACTATCGTGAAATGACACTAACACTATAATATAATAGTGTCATTTGTAAAATAAAATAGTGTTAGTGTCATTTCAAGATAGTGTTAGTGTTAGTGCCATTTAATGCAATAGTGTCATTTGTAAAATAAAATAGTGTTAGTGTCATTTCAAAATAATGTTAGTGTTAATGTCATTTAATGCAAGTGTTAGTGTCATGGAGCACGGTACTCCATGGAGCACACAAGAATGCCTCTAATAACTTTATGAGTCTTAAATATACTAACACACAAATGAAACCCGACAACTAAGCCAGCCATAATATTGAGATCATCTAGAAGATAATAGGATCAAATTTAGACGACCACAATTTTTTTTTTTTTTTTGGAGAAAACTAATAAATAAAGTACAATTAATTCTAACTTGTCTTGGTTTAGGGGTGAACAAAACCGGACCAAAACCGACGGATCGGACCGAATCGATCGGTTTTTTTGGTTCAGGTCGGTTTTGGTCCATGTATTAGTCCGGTCCGGTCCTATTTTCTTGGACCAAAAATATTTCGGTTCGGTCCCGGTCCCAGGGAGGCCAAAATCGACGAAAACCGGACCGAACCGAATATATATATTTTAAATAGGGTAAATATCATATTAAACCTTGAATTATATTCGCTTTATCAAAAATACCCTGAAACTTTTGAAATGCTCTCTAAACCCTCAAAGTATCAGGATTTTATCAAATATATCCCGCATCTCTTTTCCGGCCACCAGAAACATGACGTGGCTCGCCGGATGCCACAGTGTAATTTTAAATCTATTTTTTTTAATCCATATCATTTAATAATCTCTTTTTTAAATCCATGTCAAATCCATCTGGAAATTAATATATATTCATCCCCAAATAATATTGACTAGTTTTCCCTTAAATTCAAGCCCTAATCGAAGGAGAGAGAGGGAACCAGAGCGCGACGAATTCTTTGCGGCGATTCCACCACAAGCAGAAGCCATGGCAAGCACGAAATGTTATAGCTATTGTCTCTCTCTAATCTCTATAATGACCAGTTATCTAACGTCGCCGCTCATCTTCTTTGCTTCAATCTTTCGCATTTTAAATCGCTCCCATTCTGCAACTGAATCAGGTAACTTTGGGTTTTATGTAATTATTTTTGGATTCATATCAGCAACATTATTTATACCCCACATTGTTTCAATTACGAATCTAGTAGTATTTAGTTTTTTTGCCAAATTTGGTGTTAATCTTTCTAGATTATTAATTTCTTCAATTACTCGCTAGTCTTTGGGAACTTTGATGTGTATGTACGAGAGAGTGAGAGGGGGATACTAATTGCTTAATTAACTTATGAGTTATCATTCAAACAATTTGATTTACTGTGTTAATTAAACTCTTGTCGCTTCTAATTAGATCTTCATCCTATCAATTATGTGTTTGTAATTAACTAATGAGTTGGAATGTGTAGTTTCACAGTGATTCCACCACAAGCAGAAGCCATGGCGAGCACGACAGTTCATTTTATTATGACCCAGCCCATTAAGATTTGGCTGTTTGAGCAGAAGGATCTGAGGATCGAGGGCCGAATAATCTGGATGAAGCTGAGGAGGTTAACATCAAGAAGAACAACAGGAAGCAGTTGGGGATGATTTTGTTAAAAGAATGACATGGATTTAAAAAAGAGATTATTAAATGATATGGATTAAAAAAATAGATTTTAAATTACACAGTGGCATTCGGCGAGCCACATCATGTTTCTGGTGGCCGGAAAAGATATGCGAGATATATTTGATAAAATCCTAATACTTTGAGGGTTTAGAGAGCATTTCGAAAGTTCTAGGGTATTTTTGATAAAATGGGTATAATTCAAGGTTTAATATGATATTTATCCTTTTAAATATATAATTAATATTTTTATTAATATTATTAATATTTATATTAATTTCTAATATTTTTATTAATATATTAATATTTTTATTAATTTTTAATTTTTTTATTAATTTCTAATGTTTTATTAATATTTTTATTAATTTTTAATATTTTAAAAATGGTCGGTTTTGGATCAAATCGGACCGAGAACCGATGGCGGTTTCGGTCCGGTTTCGGTTCGGTCCTAAGGTTTCAGTTGGTCCGATTCGATCCAAAAAATATTAAAAATTCGATCATCGGTTTCGTTTGTTCGATCCGATTCGGTCTGATCCGGACCTACTGCTCACCCCTATCTTGGTTTGTCTTCCTTGCCATGGTATCTAATTAAGCCGACCTTCTCGATCTTTTTCTCTTTCAATGAATTCGTATTAATTATATATATATTAGTATTGGCTTATTGCCTTTTCAGATGCTTCTACTTGGAAATAAACGGCAGCTTCCCATATCTGACTTTCTGCGCCAACTACGCTTCCAAAGACAATAATATATTTATCAAGACGGAAGCTTAAATCAAATTAAATACTATTAATTAAAGCAAGGGTGAAAAGTTAAAACTACTTCTCTGAACAACAGTTTTTGGTAATCTAACTATTAATAAGTTGTCGAACAGTCGAAGCGCGCCATTACAAATTAATAAATAAAACACGCAGATATTAATACAAATATTTGTATTTTATTAGATATTAATATTTGTATGACCAACACGAATAGCAATTTAAACCCACACAAAATTAAGATTTTAAAATAGAACAGGGGAAGTAGATCAATTAAATTAGTTCCAAGAGACTTTTATAGTTCCAAAATACTCCATCCGTCTCACGAATCTTGATATGTTTTCCTTTTTGGGCCATCCCACGAATATTGACACGTTTCCTTTTTGGGCAATAATTATTACCTTATCTCTCCTACTTTATCACATTTATTATATTCTCTCTCATACTTTATCACTTTTATTACCTTCTCTATCCTACTTTATCAATTTTATACTTTATTAATTACACACTTAAAACACTAATCTACAACTCCTTAATTCCCGTGCCGAACCCAAATGTGTCAAGACTCGCGGGACGGAGGGAGTAATTTTTAGTGCAAAAAATTAACATGTACTAGTAGTGATGCAGCTTGACGTGTTTTCAAAAGAGAATTTTATGCATGACAATGAAAGGGTGGGACGGGGTCGAAAATAAAATAAAATGCTGTGATATATAAGAAGTATTAATATATAGTTTTTGTTATAAACTAGAGAGAAACGAGAGAATAGAGAAGAGAATATGTATTAAGCGTATTCAATATGAGGGCCAAATGCCTCTATTTATACAAGTATGAAGCAAGGATTTTAGGGAGATTTCTTGGTCAACACACACATAAGATATATCTAGAAGATATATTTACTACACTTCCCCTTGATTGACCAATCCCTAAAAAAAATGTTGCCTCAATAAAACCTTGCTAGGAAAACCCAATGGGACAAAACCTAGTCGAAGGAGAAAGAGTACAACTGCTTCCCCTGAATTTGAATTCATTGAATATCTTTGAGTCGGCGCATGCCGATCTCGTGTACCAATTTTCTGAATGTCGATGTCGGTAATGCCTTGGTGAATAAGTCCGCCAGATTATCACTTGAGCGAATTTGTTGAAGTTCGATATCACCATCCCTTTTGAAGGTCGTGTGTGCAGAAGAGCTTTGGGAGAAATATGTTTCGTCCTATCGCCTTTGATGTATCCTTCCTTGAGTTGCACGATGCAAGCAGCATTGTCTTCATATAAAATAGTTGGTTTGGCCTTTGATGAAGCTAACCCGCACGACTCTTAGATATGACTCGTCACATTTCTCAACCATACACATTCTCGACTTGTTTCGTGGATTGCAGTGATTTCAGAATGATTTGAGGATGTTGCAGTCAAGGTTTGCTTCACAGACTTCCATGATATAGCAGTTCCACTACATGTGAAAACATATCCAATTTGTGCCTTAACTTCATGTGGATCGGATAAAAATCCTTGTGCTTTTCTGGATGTAGATTTGTTCCTCATAATGTTGGAAATGTCATTTCGTCAAAATGACAATCTGCAAAACGTGCAGTAAATAAATCACCTATTAAAGGTTCTATCATTGATTATTAAGCGCATCATAGTTGCTCCAGGATGTCCAAACCTATCATGCCAAAGCTTAAAGCTTTTGTGTCATTGAACTTCGCATTTATGACATGGTTTGTCTCAATTGCTTTTATGAATGTATAATACATTCCAGAAGGTAATGATGCTAATTTTTCTTTTGTCAGCTTATAACCCGGAACAAAAGAATTTATGCAAAGATATTCTTTTCTACCTTCCACACAATTGTCTCGATGTGGTATCCATTATTACGGACATTGTTGAAACTTAGTAAGTTCCTTTTAAACTTACTAAAGTACAGGGCATTTTCAATATCTAATTTAGTATCATTTGGCAAAACAATACAAGCTCTTCCGGAGCCTTCAATGATGTTTGATGCACCTGATATTGTGTTAACATTATTCTCATCTAATGTCAACTTAAGGAAATACTTCTTCTTTTGAAGAATAATGTGTAGTTGTTCACCAAGACAAATATCACAAGATTACGGTTGTGGAGCAATTTTCTCTAACAAAAATAAATAAACATATAAATAAACAAACATAAAAACAATATCTAAATTAGATAAAAACAACTTTTCACAATATCAAAAGTAAAAATTCAACCATTCCCCGGCAACGGCGCCAAAAACTTGTTCGCTAATATTTTCACCACGCCGCAAGTATACGGGTAGTTGTAATATATGGAAGCAAGGTCGTATTCCACAAGGATTGGTGAATTTAAACTTCTAAATATTATTAATAAGTTATTTTCAATCTATTTAGACAAACCAAAGATGAAGAGATATTGAGAACTAAAACAAAGCTAAATAAAGCAAGTAAATAAAATAACGACAAGATAAACTTAGTTAATAAATTGGGGAATGACTCGAATGAAAGTTATCCTAGGAACTAAATTTCGATGGATCGTAATGAACTTCAATCTAAAGCAATATTAATCTTGATATGGCCTACTTATCTAGGGCGATCTCCCCACTAGTTTTAGCCCCCTCCCGGACGACTAAAACAGTAGATTACGGGTCATAATTGCCGTCCCCGGTCAATTTCTAACCTATAACTCCCAAGAGCACAAAAGATCAACAAGCCCTCACCCAACTCTCAACCTCCCGGTTTATTGAGATGATATGTATCAAACTCCTAATCTATTGTAATTATCCTCTCCCGATTCAAATCACAAATTAGAAATGCACAAAAGGTGGCCAACCAATCATACAAGAGATAAATCTAGGACTTGAAAAGATAACAATAAGCACAATCAAGATATATATAGAACAAAGAAATCAATCCATTACAAATCCATCTAATCTAATCCCTAAGATAAGAGATTTTAGCCAAGCATATTCATAATAAAAGCAAATCTCAAGTCATAAGAAAACATAAATAAAGATATAGAGAGATAGAGATTCATAGACAAATCCTATAATCTTGATCTTCAATCATGTAGTCTTGATGAGCTCCTTTCCAAGTCTTCCCCTTCTTTCTTTGATTTTGGTGTTGTTCTTGTGTGTGGAAGAGAGAAAAAATGGTAGAGAATAGAGGCTAGGGTTTGGAAATGGAGTGTTGGGGAAGATGAAGTGGGTGTGTGTGAGGTTGGGGAAGATGAATAATGTGAGGAAAAGGGGAAAAATGGGGGTTAAGGGCTGAAAAACGCGACTGGGGCCCACTTGGGGATGCTCCGCTCTTTTCCCGCGGTCCTGGCCCGCGCCCGCGGCCGGCAAACGTGGGGGAGAGTCAGGGGACCCGCGGTCCCGCCCCGCGGCCGCGGGTGATGACCGCGGGTGTCTCCTGAGTCGGGGGCAGCTGACCCGCGGTCCCACCCCGCGGCTGCGGGTGGTGACCGCGGGCTACTGGGCGTTATGCGCAGTCCGCTCGTTTTGCTCCGTTCTCCCTCGTCCGGACTCGGATTTGATCGCCGTTTGCGCTCACGGATTCCTCTCGAGACGTACTTCAATATAATATCTTCAAAATCCTCCAATTAATCCTTGATTTTTCCTGAAATTACTCCAAAACTACACCAAGACATCAAATCTTCATAAAACTCAACATTATGGTACAAACACGTATTGGCAAGCAAAATATGAAGGGAAATGACAACAAATCATGTGGAATTGAGGTACGAAAACCATGTTTGTCACTTGTTTCGTGGATTGCAGTGATTTCAGAATGATTTGAGGATGTTGCAGTCAAGGTTTGCTTCACAGACTTCCATGATATAGCAGTTCCACTACATGTGAAAACATATCCAATTTGTGCCTTAACTTCATGTGGATCGGATAAAAATCCTTGTGCTTTTCTGGATGTAGATTTGTTCCTCATAATGTTGGAAATGTCATTTCGTCAAAATGACAATCTGCAAAACGTGCAGTAAATAAATCACCTATTAAAGGTTCTATCATTGATTATTAAGCGCATCATAGTTGCTCCAGGATGTCCAAACCTATCATGCCAAAGCTTAAAGCTTTTGTGTCATTGAACTTCGCATTTATGACATGGTTTGTCTCAATTGCTTTTATGAATGTATAATACATTCCAGAAGGTAATGATGCTAATTTTTCTTTTGTCAGCTTATAACCCGGAACAAAAGAATTTATGCAAAGATATTCTTTTCTACCTTCCACACAATTGTCTCGATGTGGTATCCATTATTACGGACATTGTTGAAACTTAGTAAGTTCCTTTTAAACTTACTAAAGTACAGGGCATTTTCAATATCTAATTTAGTATCATTTGGCAAAACAATACAAGCTCTTCCGGAGCCTTCAATGATGTTTGATGCACCTGATATTGTGTTAACATTATTCTCATCTAATGTCAACTTAAGGAAATACTTCTTCTTTTGAAGAATAATGTGTAGTTGTTCACCAAGACAAATATCACAAGATTTCATATGATGTTAGTGTGTAGATGTTCATGCCTTGTTAAAAACCTCTCCGTATAAATTCCATGGAAAAAATTCGGTAGAGGAAAATAGTACAAGACATATATATTTACTCATATATTACACTAGTTGCCTCGTTAAAAATCTTAACTAAGAAAACCTCGTAGGAAAAATTTAGTAAGGGAAAAAGAGTACAACCATTCGGCCTTTAGGGCTATTTGACCTTCACGGTCTAATTTTCGAGAGCATGTAATATATATTTCTCTTCAAGAGCTTGTAATATTCTTTAGGAATATTACTTGTGCTACTTTAATAGCATCAATTTAAAATATTGAATGTAATATTATTCAGGAACACTATTTGTGCTCAATGTCTAATTTTTGAGAGCATGTAATATGAATTGCTCTTTAAAAGCATGTAATATTCTTTAGGAATATTACTTGTACTACTTTAATAGCATCAATTTAAGATCTTGATTGTAATATTCTTCAGGAATACTACTTGTGTTATTTAAATAATATCAATTAATTTTCAAGATCATTTTGGAAAAATAGACTGTATATATATAGTATATCAGAATAGAACATGTCAAACCTCTAAATAAGAGCACAAAAAATACTGAATTTGGCATAGAAATTGATATATACCAATAAACTTTACATTAAACATAAAATAATGGGAAAATTGCACCTAAATACACAAACTTTGTCAAAAATCCATATTTGACGCGAAGTTAGAATTTTACATTTTAATACACCAACTTTTGTTGTTGTCCAAATTTGACACGACTTAATTCTTAAAAATTCAAAAAAACAACCCCTTTTTGTAAATAATTATACAAAGACCCACTTATGTTATAATTTGGGACATTTAAACCAAAACAAGATATTTCCTTATGATGTTTTCTTTTGAACCATTTTAGGCGCAGATCAAAGATTAAAAGAAAATATCATAAGGAAATGTCTTGTTTTGGTTTAAATGTCCCAAATAATAATATAAGTGGGTCTTTGTATAATTATTTACAAAAAGGGGTTGTTTTTTGAATTTTTAAGAATTAAGTCGTGTCAAATTTGGACAACAACGAAAGTTGGTGTATTAAAATGTAAAATCCTAACTTCGCGTCAAATATGGATTTTTAGCAAAGTTTGTGTATTTTCACGCAATTATCCCTAAAATAATTAAAATAAAATTTTATATAAGAGGAAAAAAGAAAAAAGAACCTAAACCCTTGAAAGCACACAAAAGCGGACTAAGGGCCGAGCCTCGTTAAAACCTCAAGAAGAGGAAAAAGAGTACTCGTCTAAAAAATAATAAATGCATGGAGAGCTGAGTTAGGACTATTTCAAAAACTCCGACCGGACCATTGCTCCTAAACAGTCCCGACTCTCCAGTATAGAGCAAAAACAAGCAAAAACAGTAAAATCAAAGAACAGAAAAGTAAAACAAAAACCAGGCGTCATCCTTCTCACCCACCACCCTATTGTAATAAGAACTAGAACCAAAAAAGAGAAGATCCCTGCAAACGAAGCCCATGCAAGCTAAACCCTTCTCAGCCGGTATGTTGCCGTCGCTGAGAAAGTCACACTCACACCTGCCGTGCCTACCCGTGGGGTCAAGACGATAGGGGAACGAAATGATCCTCTCAGCCGGAATGACGTCGTCGCTGAGAGAGTCATATCCAAGTAACTGCCTCCAAGAGCTGTCGAGCCAAGTCCAAGAACCGCAAAACTCACCACCCACCGAAGGAGCAATAGAAGTTGGCCCCGCCAACTGTTCGATTAAAAACCGCCCAAACGCCATAAAGAAAAGAAGATGCGGGAATGCCTCATCGCAGCCGGAGTGTCGTCGTCGCTGGGAGAGGCATAAACGCGCTTGTGCTGACGTCCCCTGCAAACCAAGCCCTTCTCAGCCGGTATGTTGCCGTCGCTGAGAGAGCCACACACACATGTCGTGCCAACCCGTGGGAGCAAGAAGATGGTGGAACAAATAGCTCATCTCAGTCGGAGTGACACCGTCGCTGAGAGAAGCACGACCTCTTAATTGCTTCCAAGAGCCGTCAAGCCAAACCCAGTAGCAGCAAAGCTCACCATCAAACCCAGTAGCAACAAAACTTTACATTAAACAAATTGATTTGATTTATTTAAATGAATATCAATTCATCGTATTAAAAGAAATTATAAAAGAATGAATTTGATAAAATATTAAAGTAATTGATAATCTAATCAAATACAAGCAATTAAGTAATCTTTATGCAGAAACGGCTTAAGACCTCCATAGATGTAATAATATTCAATTCAATTGATTAAGTAAAAGAAATCAATTAAAAGAACGTATTTTATTATTCATGCGTATTTATATGGACTGACATAAAATTAGAAAAGTAATATAAGAATATATATTCAAGCAATAGGCTATGGAGACAAAGCAATTAATCGAAACAATTTCGATAATCATATGTAAAAGCAATTCAAAATATCCATTGGTTAAACAATATCCAATTTGATTGGTAAGTAATCAAGATTTAAATTAATCAGACGAGCAATACGATTTATAAAGCAATTAAAATGGGTGAATTTTATGATTGAATCCATCTCAACAAATGAATATGTTATCAATTACTCCATATGCGTGAAAGTAAGTGAAGGAATCCATCACCCATGGAAATCGCCCTTTTCTAAAAGCCAACAAGCCCGGTGCAGGTAACAATAATGGTGGTTAGAGTGAGATAATCAACTTTAAGGAGATTAATCACAATACATGCACTCACTTCAATTTGGATCAACGCATTCAACATAATTAATGAAACAATTAAAATCGTTGATTGAATCAATTCACAAATCGATGTATATGAAGAAAATATATATTGATGGGTTCGAGTGTTCGGAAAAAAATTAACAATTCAAATAACACACTTATAATCGACGATTATATGAATTACCTTATCGGAAAGACGCGATTCTTTCCTAGGGCCGGCATACCTCCTGCTGATAACGTGTTATAAACTCGAGAGAATAGAGAAGAGAATATGTATTGAGCGTATTCAATATGAGAGTCAAAGGCCTCTATTTATACAAGTAGAAAGCTAGGGTTTTAGAAAGATTTATTGGTCAACACACATAATATATATCTAGAAAATATATTTATAATAATTTTATATTTATAAAGATTTTTAAAATGTAGGATTTTACGTCGAATATGAGGTAGTTGGAAAACCCCTCACCTCAAAAGTAGGTCAATCTTTTTACATTTACCAAAAAAAAAAAAAGCTTTCTTGGGATCATCCTCGAGGTCAAGCTAGGTTAGATATTTTGGTTAATTACTTATTTTGTTGATTCAAAATCTCTTCTTTTTTTCAGCTAGAAGAATCAATATACTCTTTCCATTAAAAAAAAATCTAAAGTTCCATCATTTTATCGAAAATGATATATATGGTTTACAATATTCATTTTTGCAATTCAGAATCAAGAGTTGTATTTATTTTTCTACAATATGTTATTACGACTTTATTGTTGGAATGAAATGAATTTAATTATACGGTGCAGCTAGATTGGATATGAAAATCGAGCGACAACAACTTGACTTTTTACAAAGATGGGAGAGATATGATTTATTTGCCAAATTGTTTATCTTCACTTCAATACTAAAAAATAAATGGTACATGCATAACTATATATTACACATACAAACAATATAGCAGTCTTCTACATTTAATTCTCTTCACGTCGGTCGTTTATTAATATCTATATCAGTCGACGTAATTTTGTGATAAATTATAAATTGATAATGACATTTGGACACCTGGTAAAAACTCGATTTTTTTGGTGGGTAGAGAGTGGGCCGATTTTTAGAGGTTTTGTGCTTTTACTGTTTTATCCCTTGATTTTTTTCATGTATATATATCCGAAATTTGTTGTTATGTTTCCTTTTTTTGCATCTATTTTGTTTCCTTTTTTTCGTCTATTTTGTTTCCTTTTTTTTCTTCCATTTCGTTTCCTTATTTTTTGTGATATTGTTTCATTATTTTATGTTTTTATTTCAGAAAATTTTATAAATTATATAATTCGAATATTTTTTTTTCGGATTTGTTTTTGATTTATTTGTTTTTAAATTTTATTATTGATTTGTTACCAATAATTTAGTGTTTCTTGTTAAAATAATCCTAAATTTGTTTCCAGCTATTTTTTTTCTAAATTAATATTATTTATTTTTTTTCGAAAATTATTACTCCTAAATTTTGTGTTTATTTGTTTTTTCTTATTAAATTGAGATTTTATTAAAAAAGAACCTAAAACCCTTGGGAGCACAAAAGAGCAAGCTAAGGGCCGAGCCTCATTAAAACCTCAAAAGAGGAAAAAGAGTACTCGTCTAGACCGACCGACGAAGGGAAGCTGAGTTAGAAATATTTCAGAAGCTCCGGCCGGACCATTGCCCCTAAATAATTCCGGCTTCCCAACGTAAAACCAAAGCAAAGGAAAACAGAGAACAAAAGCAAAGAAATAATAAAAAAGAACAACGCACATAAGCTGTTTGAAGAAAAGCGTGGCCGAACCCACTTCACCACCAAACAAACCCGTCGGAACCCAATCAACGAGCAGCGCAGCGGCAACGCCAAGCACCTGACGAATACTACAAGACCAAAGATTACCCCAGCCATCCCCAAGGGAAGGAGATAGCACTCCCAAATTCAACTCATCGATGACGTAAGCAGCTGAATTCCCAAGCCGGAGAAAATCAAGAGAGCATGACGCATGAACATGAAGCCAATTAGTGTCAATCTGCCGGACACTAAACATCCACGCACGCTGGAGACTGGAGCAGCAAACACACCCAACCAAGCCACAGACCACCGAAACACCGAGAAACCAAGGCTGGTACTTGACAATTAGAATTTGTTTTTTTCTTAATTTGTTTCAACTAATTTTGTGTTTCTCCTAAAAATAATACTAGATTTGTTTTCGGATATTATTTTTTAATTTTTTTGAAAATTAGATTTTTTTTTAAAATAATACTATTGTAATCGATATGATGATAACAAAATGAACCACGATCGTGTGAGTAACGAAGTCGAAATAGTTATACTCAATGAAAAAAAAATTTAATTAATTAGTTGAAATTATATAACAATATACTTGAAGACCATATATTATAATATAGTATTGAAGTCGAAATAATTAAACTCAGCATTCATCAAGTTTAATTATATAATTGAAATATTATTTAAGTTGGAATAAAAAATAAAGTATAGTCAATCGTATGCAGAGATTTTCATTGGAATCTATATAACAAATAGTTGAATACAATGAATTATAATATAGTATTAAACGCGATATAATAATAAGAAATTATTATAGTCAATGAAATAAAGTTGTATTAATTAATTGAAATAAATTAGTGAATTTGAAAATAAAAATAAAAATGAACCATACGGTGGTATTTTGCTCGGACAACTATATACTTTTTTTGAATGTATTATAATATAGTATTAAACGCGATATAATAATAAGAAAATGACTGATACTCAATGTAATAAAGTTGAATAATATAATTGGAATAAATTTGTGAATTTTAAAAAAATAAAGTATAAGCAATGAAATAAACAATTGGTGATTTTGAAAAAAACAAACAAACAAACTACACGTAGGGATGTTGCGCATAAAACTATATAACATACACTTGAAGACAAAGTAGTATGAAAAAGTATTGTAATTGATACAATAATAAGAAAATTGACTACTATAGTGTGAATAGCAAAGTCGAAATAATTATATTCAAAGAATCATATACTTGAATTATAATTTAGTATGGAACGTGATATAATAATAATATATAATTATACTCAATGAAATAAATTAGTGAATTTGGAAATAAAAAATGAAATAAAATGAATCATACGATGGGATTTTGCTTAACAAATATTTGAAGACAATGTATTATAATATAGTATTGAAGTCGCTTTGATATTAAGAAAATGAACTACTATAGTGTAAATAATGAAGTCGAAATAATTATACCTAATGAACTAAGGTTGAATTAATTAATTGAATTAAAATAGTGAAGTTTTTTAAAAAATACTCCATCTGTCCCGTTAATAATGGCACGTTTCTTTTCGGCACGGAGATTAAGGAGAAGAAAATTAAGGAATAAAGGTGTATGGTCCACATGATTAGAATTGTGTTTAGGAATTGTTTATTATTTCTAATTTATCAATATATAAAAACATTTATTTCTTGATTCATTAAATAAACTTAGAATCTGTAATTAATTAATCATTTCTTACCATTAACACCAATGTCACCAAAAAAAAAGTTTCTAAAGTAAAATAGGGAATTGGGACGCAGTTCTTAACATGAACTCGGGTGAAATACCAGATTTTTTACAAATCAGCAGAACATGAATTGGAATTTGGGAAGTAGTTTTCGGGGACGCTTGATACGGATTGTGATCGAAAGCGAGAAGAACATGAACTGGGGAAGAACAATCAGCAGAACATGAATTGGGAATTAGGAAGAACAAGAACAAAACATAATAAAAATACAGAACAAAATTCACCAAGCAACAATAAAGATCCCAAAAATCAACAAATATTCACAATTCATGAAATTCACGAAATCAACAAAAATCAAGAATAAGATTCCAAAAATTGTATGAAATCAAGAATAAGATTCCACAAAAATCATGAAATCAACGAAATCAAGAATAAGAATGAGATTCAAAATAAGAACAAAATCAACAAAAATCAACGATTGAGCCGCTCAGATTTGGCGCCGCACTGGTGCTAGGGTTTCACTCGGTAGCGAAGGAGGCGGCGGCGGCGTCACACTCAGTCCACCGCCGGGCCGCTAATATAGTTTCCTCAGAGGGGGTGGAGGTGCGACGATGGAGCCGCTCAGATCTAGCCACAACCGGTGCTAGGGTTTCACTCGGAGGCAAAGGAGGCGGCGGCAGATGGAGCAGGCGCAGAGGTGTAGAGGCGGTGGAGGGTGGTGGCGGCGCTAGGCAGTGGAGGCGACACTAGGGTTTAGGAGATGGTGGTGGAGGGATGAAGAAGAGGGTAGAGAGGGCAGGAGAAGGTGGCGGAGGAGGGTGGGTGGACGCGGAGGCGGTGGGTGGACGCGGAGTCACCGGAGAAGAGGCGGCGAGGGTGTAGCAGCTGAGAGAGAGTGAGGGTAATCGGGAGAGAGAGAGAGAGAGTTAAGAGTGAGAGTGAGAAGAGAGGCAGCGAGTGTTTTTTTTTTTAAGTTGTTTTAATTAGGGTTTTAATTAACATTAATCACTCCCTTATTTTTTCCAAAATAGAAAACGTGCCATCAATAGCGGGAAAACCCAAAAAGGAAAACGTGTCATTATTAATGGGACGGAGGGAGTATGAATCATATGATAGGACATCGATTGAAAAACTAAAATAACATATACTTTATTGAATGTGATATAACAATAAGAATATGAAATACTATAGTGTGAGTAATGAAAAAAAAAAATGAATCATACGCAGGGATTTTGGTCGTAAAACTATATAACATATACTTTATTTGAATATATTATAATCAAGTATTGTAATCGATATGATGATAACAAAATGAACCACTATTGTGTGAGCAACAAAGTCGAAATAATTATACTCAATGAAATAAAGTTTAATTAATTAGTTGAAATTAATTAGTGAAGTTGTAATAAAAAATGAATTTTATAAGATAAATATAATAAAGGAAATTTTATTAAAAACGAAGGAGTATATATGTTGGCCAAATAAATGAAGACATATACAAAATTAAATATATTTATATAATATTTTTTTAATGGGGGTCGCGGGTTCGAATCCTACGTGCCCCTTAAAGGGGTGATTTTTTTTTTCTTTTCAATAATTACACGACAACAACGCATAAGTTAATTTCCAACCATAAATTAATGTGGCTGCCACTGCTGGGTAAGGTGGCAAAGTATCATTCACATGTAATGGAGGTCGTGGATTCGAAGCCTCCATGCTCCTTAAAGGGGTGATTTTTTTTTTCAATAATTACACGACAACAACAGATAAGTTAATTTTCAACCATGAATTAATATGGTTGCTATTGCCGAGTAAGGTGGCAAAGTATCATTCACATGTAATGGAGGTTGCGGGTTTGAATCCTCCATGCCACTTAAAGAGGTGATTTTTTTTAATTTTTAATTTTTAAATTTTTTTATTGTGCATCTTTTTTTCTCTTAAGTTATACTCCCTCCGTCCCTGAAATAACTTCCTCTTTTTCTTTTTTGAGATGTCCCCCAAATAACTTCATCTTTTTTTCTTTTCATTTTTGGACAATAATACTTTATTTATTTTTACTTTTCACTTTTCACTTTTCACTACTCTCAATACTAATTATAACATATTTTCACAACTTCCAATTATAATCATAACATTTTTTCTCCACTATCAATACACTTTACAATTTTTCCTTAAAACTCGTGCCGTCCCCAAAGAGGAAGCCATTTCAGGGACGGAGGAAGTATCTCTTAATTTGTTTTTTTGGTTTGTTTAATTTCCTTTTTTTACTATATGATTTTTTTTGGGTTCCTTAAGATTCTCAACATCTGGCGTGCATTCAAGCTCTTTAATCTAATAAACTTACGTAAGAATTTAAATTTAAGTAAAAAAAAAAAAGATTACTTAATTATTTACAAGTATTAATATTACTTACTTATTAGTGGAAAAAAATCACAATTTTCAAAAAAATAAAAATATATTTCCAATGAAAAATAATACATGAGGAATCAAATCTACTATTATTTTTAGGATAATCCTTAAATATGTGTAAACCAATGAATAAAAACATTATTTGAAAAAAAAATAATATGTGTGAAAAAAAATCTCCAAATTAGTGGAAACAAATCTAGGATTATTTTGTGGAGAATGAGAATATCTAAATTAGTGGAAACAAATCTAGGATTATTTTTAGAAGAATATCCAAATTAGTGGAAACAAATAAAAATAACATAATTTTTGAAAAAAAAAATGAAAAAATAAATCTTCAGAAAAAACTAACATAATTTTCGAATATAAAAATACAAAATTTAAGATTTTTTTTTCGAAACAATAAAAAAATAATATGTGGAAACAAAAATATGATTATTTTTAGGAGAATCATAAAATTAGTGGAAGCAAATAAATAAAACATAATTTTCAAATATAAATAAATAATTTAATCATCAATAAAAATAAATAATATTAATTTCAAAAAAAAGCTGGAAACAAATATAGGATTATTTTAACAAGAAACAAATAATCAAAAGAATTTCAGAAATAAACTATTAATATGATTTATATAATTTTCAAAAATAAAAAAACAATAAATAAGGAAACTGAAAAACATAAATTTCGGATATCTTAAAACCGAAAAATACAAAACAATAAGAAACAATAGGGCCGAATGGCCCTATTCAACATACAACATCAAACAATAATATGAGTATAATTAATGAAGGATAAATTAGTAAATAAACAAATCATTCTAAAACCGACTAATTATGTGTTAATGAGAAGAGTAATGCTAAACAACCACATTGTGGTCACCCACAATTTATCTAAATAAAAAAATAATTTAATTTATTTAACTTATTTTTAAAAATAAAAATATGATTTAGTTATTTTATCATATTCTCTACATTGTAATTATTTTTTTGTAATTTTTTGGTAACTTTTTTATTTTTATTAAAAAATAAATTAAAAATACAAAATACAAAAAAAACAAAAAAAAAAAACATAAGTACAATGTAGAGAATAGAGTAAAATAACTAAATCCTATTTTTATTTTAAGAAATAAATAAAATAAATCAAAATTTTTCTTATTATACTAGTGTGTGGGTGACAACAATGTGATTGTATAGATTTATTGTAATGAGAAACCACCGGTTTTAAGTGAGTGTCTTGGACACCGAGTGTCCATTTACGACTACCCTATAAATTTATTCAAACTTGTAGTCTTCTTCTGCGACTTAATTTGTTATCACCTTTTAAACTTTTCCTTTAGTTTTACTAGTATGCCCGTCCGTGCGATGCACGGCAAATATCGAAATTAAACGAAATGTTTATATAAATAAATAAATAATATAAATATTAAAGAGAGTAAAAAATATGAACAAATACTAAATTTGTTTTAAAAATAAAATAATATAATGAACACGAATTAATCAAAAAACTCAGATTTGAAAACATCAAATTTTCAACTTTATATCAAGTTTAATGATAGTAATAGTTATTAAATAATTAAAAATTATTTGATAATAATAATAAAATAATAATAATAATAATAATAATAATAATATTATTATTATTATTATTATTATACGTCATATTTGATGCAAAAATATAACTAATATTTGAAATTATATTTATATAACTATTTACTATCCACAAAGTTGTATTAAAATTAATACAAAAAAAATATTTAGAAAAATAGTTATATTATGAACCAATATATTTTCATTCACCTTTGTTACATTCTAAACTGTTTTAATTAAAAAAAAAACATGTAAAGCAAAAAATATGCTATCTACTTATTTTCCCTTTAAAAACACAAAATAAAAATAAATACATATATCAAAGAAAAATATAGCATAAAAAAGTAAACACGTCATTAAGGAGAGAGGATTAACAAAAACAATAAAGAGAGTAGAGAGGAAGTATACAAAACATTATTTTAAAATTTTAAATTACTATAACTTATACATTTTAAATTTATTTTTTTATGATTTTAAATTTTAAAAGGTCTAAAATTTTATAAGAAATCTTAGCAAAAAAAAATTACAATTATATCTATCGAATCATACTTTTTTTTTGAGAATTTATGAAATAATACTTAAACATGCTATTGCAAAAAAAATAAGAGGATAAAACCGAAAATCAAAAAGAAAATAAAAAAAATATCTAAATGTAAAAGATATAAGTGAATGATATACGAAAACAAAATATAATAAATCAAATGAAAAATAAATCATTAAAAAAAA
This sequence comes from Salvia miltiorrhiza, assembly GCF_028751815.1. Classification (NCBI taxonomy): domain Eukaryota; kingdom Viridiplantae; phylum Streptophyta; class Magnoliopsida; order Lamiales; family Lamiaceae; genus Salvia; species Salvia miltiorrhiza. Next base: position 51,275,938 of record NC_080389.1, read on the forward strand.
GAAGTAAAATAAGAGAGAGGAGAGAGAAAATAATTTAGTTTGAAACTTTAAATTTTAATATCTTTATCATCTTAAATTTATTTTACACTTATTATATATCAAATTAAAGCTAATTTTATGATCTTTAATTTGATATGCATATTGAATATTTTATCATTACTCACATTACATGATTTTCAAAAAGAAAGAAAAAAAAAGTAAAACATAAAAGAAAAGAAAAGAACAAAAGAAGTTTAAATTGTCGGTTGAATAACTGATATTTGCTGGTCGTGCATATATACTTTGAAGTTTGTTGAATCACTTAAATATCGGAAATCTATTCAATCTAAATATGCTGTTGAATAATTTGAATTTTGCCGGGAAATTCTAGCCGTTAAAACTCCTTCTTTATATATAATATAGATTTCTTCTAGATTAACTGTCCTATTTTCTGTTTTTTTCCTTTCCTTTCCTTTTCAAATAATAGATACAATTTTCTTTGTTTATTATTTTATACAAAACATAAGCTTCATTATATTCACATGCACCATGATAATTTTATTTTAAAACGTTGTTAGGTTATCCTTAACTAGCTACTATCTACTTTGATAATCCTATTCATAATAGTTACAAATATAAAATAAATAAATATTTATTATTCTTATAGTTTCACAAAATTGGAGATCTGAAATTTTTTCAAAAGACAAGGTTTCAATGAAACTTGTTTGCGATCCAAATATATTATAGGCAGTGACGTATCTAGAAATTTAATAATGATCGAATAATTCTAATAAAGTATTAGTAAAGAAACAAGTTGACTCATGAAATAATTATTTGAAATTACACAATCATCACCGAGCGATATTAACATATATAGATAATTTTTTTTAAAATCATAAATCTAACCGGGAGACGGCCGAGGGTGCTGGCCTTAGATCCATCCCTAATTATAGGTTACTTTTAATTGCTATAGACTCCTGAGACGATGCTAAGGACAAAATGCTTCTAGAAGAATAGTGGCGCATTATTGTGGACCGCCAGATGTAATATGTGACAAACAGGGGCGGAGCCAGGCCCCTAAAGACAAGGGGGCAGAATATGATAAGAAAATTTAAAATAACTTTGATAAAAATAATTTTCTATGATCACTCATATTCTGAAAGCGACGTAACATCAAATCATTATCAGCTGTCTCAAAAATTTCTTTCTCAGTATAAGTAACTAATTAAACAATCATTCATCAAACGATCACCCATTCGATTTCGAAGCTGACTTTGACAATTTAAATAGCAGAAAAAACTATTTCCACAATTGTAGTTGTCACAGGTAAAACAAGTATCAGTTTAATAAACTTATACACCAATGAATACACAACATCTCTTTTTGTCTTCACCATCTCCATTGCAAGACTTCTGAAATTGTGCAAATTTAACTTCTTTATTTTCTTTCCGATCTCCACGTTAGACAAAAGAAAAAGAACGTAGTTTATCAAAGTCAATTTTTTTCCAATCTCCACATTTTGCCCCTTTTTCTCAAAATTTTGGTGGGGCAAACTAAAAGAAAATAAAAAAATTATACATATATATTAATATAGTAAGTATGCTAAATTTTTTTTGAGGCGGGGCAATTGCCCCACCACCTCATAGTGTAGCTCCGCCCATGGTGACAAATCTCCTCTGCGAGGGTTCCTCTTAATCTAATTTTAGTCAAATAAAAAACATGCAGCTGCTACTTTCAAACAAGGCAACTGCATGTGTCCAATTATTAATAAAAATATGTGTAAACAACCATTGATTTTGCTTTTAGTAACACTGCAATGCAAGGAACTTTCAATAAAGTAAGTATTAATTTCAACTAATTAACTTTTGCTGCTTTTGATTTCTGGGACTGCACGTGGTGCTAGCGTCACCGCGTCCCTCTCTCTCTCTCAAACTCGATGTCCAATGTGATATCGCAGTGTTAGTGGTCAAAAAATTTCATGTTCGAATAATATTAAAGTTTTATAATCAAGAATTTTTCCATTTATTTCTCATATATAATTTGCATGATATTATTAGAGTGAAAATTTAAAATGTCTTATTCCTTAAGTTATATGTGAAAAATGTCCTATTTTATAAATATAAGCATTTTATATCCTATATATATATATATGTATATGTTTTAGTGAGATTGTTGTTTTTCGTGGAATATGAGACTAATGAAAGCCAGCATATAGTGTTGAATAACGATATTTAAAAAATTAATAAAAATTTTGCTGTCACTACGATTTGAAACCAAGGTAAAAAAATTTCCCCCTCCACATAAATATCAGTCATAAAATACATTAAATCAACACTAACAAATCAATTTAAAGTCTATCCACATATGAGAAATCTCATTGGAATCATTCCCTTTACATATTGTTATTAAATATTGATATTGGCCCAGTTTTTCACAAATAAAATACAAGAAACGTTGTAATTACTCCCTCCGTTTTTTATTAAGTGTCCCCAGCCGTCAAAATACACATACCAATAAAATAAGATATTTTACATTTGTAACCTTAGTAATTGTCATAATAAATGCATTTATACAACTAATTATTACATTCATACAAGTATTAAATAAGGATAAAATAGGAAAAATGTCATAAATATACTCTCAAATTTTGAAATGGGACACTTATTGAGAAACAAAAAAATGAGCTAAATGGGACACTTATAAAAAATCGGAGGGAGTAAGTATTTGCGCACTTTTGTAATCGTATTATTTAACTTCAGAAATTTGTGTTCCCATGGTAGCTAGTTATGGTTTTATTGTTGCTAGTCAATGGAATTGAACCTCTTCCCCAGAAAATTACTATTAAATCTCACCTAACAAACTCTTGTACGTTACACTTGTATTGAGGAAATGCGCGGCTATATATAGATGCATAATCTTTCACAAATTTTCATCTACTACTCCAACACACATACCATATATAGCAGCAAAAACACATTTGAAAAAACCTAAGAAAGAAAGAAAAAGAAAATGGTGGTCTCTAGCAACGGTGGCGATGTCTACGACTGGGCTGAAGCAGTGAAGGAATTCGACAAAGCAAAATCCGGCGTGAAGGGCCTAGTGGACGCCGGCGTGACGGAGCTGCCTCGTCTCTTCGTGCACCCGGCGGAGCATCTCCAGAGCAACCCCACCGACCCGGCCCTGCAGCCGCAGCTCCCCACCATCGACTTCGCGGGGCGGCGCCAGGAAGTGGTGGAGGGGATCCGCAAGGCGTCGGAGGAATGGGGATTCTTCCGCATCATCAACCACGGCGTCCCCTCGGAGACGATGGACGCCATGCTGGAAGGCGTGCGGCGGTTCCACGAGCAGCCGACGGCGGAGAAGATGCCGCTCTACTCGGACGACAGCCGGATGCGGGTGCGGTTCAACAGCAACAGCGCTCTCCGCGAGAACGACTCCGCCTCCTGGAGGGATATCCTCACGTGCGTCTTCAACGACGACCACATCGACCCCGACCTCATCCCTCACGCCTGCAGACAGGAAGTGCAAGAATACGTGAAGCAGATGATCCGCTTGAGGGAGACCATGGCGGAGCTCATGTCGGAGGCGTTGGGGCTTCCCAGCGACTATCTCTCCAACATAGAGTGCATGAAGAGTGAGGCCATGGCGTGTCTCTATTACCCAGTCTGCCCCGAGCCTCAAAAAACCCTAGGAACGCCCAAGCATTCCGACACCACCTTTCTCACCTTATTGATGCAAGACGCCATCGGCGGCCTCCAAATTCTTCACGGCGGTCAATGGGTCAACGTGCCGCCCGTGCCTGGGGCCCTCATTGCCAACATTGGTGATCTCATGCAGGTAATTAATATGCCTACCAGTAGAGTGGTTAATGTCTAAGCCCAAAATACATACTCATATCTAATTTTTTTATATAGATTATTAGCAACGACAAGTTCATCAGCGTGGAGCACAGAGTGGTGGCGCAGCCGGTGGGGCCCAGGATCTCGGTGGCGTGTTTCTTCACTCCGAGCATGAGTGCGGCGGCGAAGCCATTTGGTCCGATCAAGGAGCTGCTGTCGGATGAGAATCCGGCCATATACAGAGAGTTTATGTTCAGAGACTACTGCCAATATTACAAGATTAAAGGACAAGATGTTTCGTCGGCTTTGCCTCATTACAAGATTTGATCCATCAAATGTTTTATATTATCATTTACTATATTGACATACATAATAGGTGCTGCTTTGTTGTACTACTATTGTTGGCAAAGCTATACCTTGATTGCCATTTTGTGATATTTCACATGATCTTGTATAAGATTTTTTTATTCCAAATTAATTATGCTTCACATATTTCCCAGTATCTTATAAATCTTATACTTGGACGTGTATTATAAATATCACAATAGATTAAAACCAAATCTAAGTAATTATCAAACATTAATGATATTACAAATGGAGCTGATCATGAGTTTGGATCTGATTAGGCTTATCAAGTCAAACTGTGTTATTCAAGTTTTTGTACACTTCTAAGGATTATGTGTTGGACTTCAATTTTCGACGGCGGAAAGGTCATGTGGCTTACTGGACGAGAATCGGATTGTATTTTCCATGTTAATTTGTATCTTAATTTCAATGTTAAAATCCATCTAATTAGTACTTTTCATCGCCACAAATTGAAGTCGAGGACATAATTATTATAAGCCTGAAAATTGAGATTTTGGTTGTAATTTCTTTAGATCGGAGCGTTTTCGATAAAAAAATCAATTCAGATTCCTATATTTTTGTCAAAAGAAACATGTTATCATTGCAGTGTCTTGTCTATATTTAGGGACGTCAATAATGGGTAATGTCTATCCTAGGTCGTGGCGTAGAACGCACTGCCGTTGATCGCTTGACACGTCATTTATGAGATAAATCATTTGAGTTTGTTTTTCGAGAGCCCAAACCGATTTTGTAATAAACCATACCACCGGTTTTTCGGACTCTTGTTTTGTATTATTCAGTCAAATCTCAATGGGTTCGAAATCACGAGGATTTTACACACTTTTTATGAACAGTACCTATATATATATATATATATATATATATATATATTTTAACTTTGGATACACTAATTTACGCTCTTTCTTTGGAGGAAATCCCAGGAAAATGCACTTTCAATCTAGGATGTTTTGATTCTTGATGAAATTTGAACCCATCTGTGAAGCCGGCACCCTTTTCCTCTCCTATTTATCTTCTTTTAAATTAGCAAACTCATTTTCTCTCACTAAACGTAAATCTCACTCTGCCCTTTTCCAAAATCAGAACTCCCGAAAATTTCGCACCGCAACAGTAAACGGTTAAAATTGTCGTCAATTCAGATGAAGAGAGAGCGCTGAGGCTCGTGTATGGCGAAACCAGACGAGGTCGGTGGCGGTGTCTATTTTGGTTGTTGGATGTTCAGCCAAGATGAGGAAGGAGGATCTAGGTGGGTGGAGGTTAAGGGGAAAATATTGTACAGGCGGTGACAGCGGTGAGAGTAATCGGACGGCAAGGGTTGACGGAGGAAAAGGATGAAGATCAGAGAGGGAGAGTTTGCGTGGTGAGGAGGGAGGGATAGACATACAACAGATGAGAGAGAAATATCTACAGAGGAAAGATAATGATTTTAGAGAGTTACAGTGGAGAGAGAGAGAAAGATAAAATCTAATGTTTTTATTTGCTCTAATTAAAATGTTTATTTTGATTTATTTTAGTGTTGGCGTGTTTTATTTGGTCCAAAACGTGGCTACCGCATTTTAGCCCATTTTGTCAAGCTGTAAAGTGAAAATCTAATGTCTTCTCTAAAAAAAACAAATAATAAAAATAATAGTTAGTCGAGAGAAATTAATGAAACTGCTAACATAGGAATTGTTTCAAGTCATTTATTAATTATTATTGATTGATCTATTATATGGCCACCGAAGACACCACCCCTAATATTAATAGTGCAAAAAATACAAAATTAAAAAAAAGATCACATGTTTTCGTAATAAATATGATAGATAAGCATCAACTTTACCATGGAAAAAGTATTTCGCGTGAAAATAAATCGTAATCATCAGTAAAAAAAAGTGCTTTTTTTTAAAAAAAATATAATAACATTCTCTCGTGCGATGTATGAGATAAAATATATTTATAATTATTAAAAAAAATAAATTTCAGAAAAATGTCAAAATACAATTTATTCAATATTCTAATTTTTCACAAAAAATAATATTCTCGCTATAACCTAACTCTATATACCAGTATTGTATAACGATATTACGACAATCAATTTACTGTATATGCAACTAACAATAAAATATTTACTGTATATCATATCATTACTTAAGCTCTAAATTAATATTTACAATGCTAAAAATTGAAAAATACGAAACATGTAAATATAAAACCATATTTAATATTTTAATTTTTATTATATATAAATATCTGTCTAATATTAAATTTAATTGAAAAGATAATAGTAGATATATTTATATAAATAAATAATTTGTACAAAAACATAACTACAAATTAGATAAATTTAAATCATACAAGAACATCTATTTTTTTGAATATATACTGATTATTTATCTTCAAATTTATATCAAAAGTAATACAAATTTTAATTTTAAAACTTCAATTCTTAAATTAGAGAGTTATAAAATAAACGAATATAATTTCATTCTTCATAGTTGCATTAATAATTATTATAAGTAAAATATGTAAATAAAAACTTAAAAATTGATATATAACAAAAATATTAAAAAGGATATTTGAATAATAATGAAAATGAATGTAAAGCAAAATGTGTACTCAACGTCAAAAATGAGATAAGAATATGTGAGAAAAAGTTTGGTTTCAAATCTTATAAGAATAGTGAGAAAAAATATACTCCTTCCGTCCCACCATTTTAGTCCCCTCTCACTTTTCACACATATTAAGAAAATACATTTAATTTTTATATTTTTATCTTTTATACACTTATTTATTATTTTCACACATCCTTTTCACATTTAAGTGAAGCATTAAGTAAGGTTAATTTAGTAAAAACAATATTTTTATATAGTATTAATTAGAAAAGTGGACTATCTTTTTGAGACATCTCAAAATGGAATAAGGGACTAAAATGGTGGGACGAAGGGAGTATTATATATTTTAGAATTTTAATCTATTGTATAACTTACTCAATTTAAAGTTTTTTTTTTTGATGATTTTTATATCAAATTCATGATCCTGTAACGATCTTCAATTTAAGATACATATTTGATGTTTTTTCATAAATTTAATTTGATGATTTTAAGAAATAATCTAAATAAAAAAGAGAAAATATACGAAAAAAAATGGTAGGGATCGTAGAGAGAAAATCAAAAGAAGAAGAAGACGTGTATGATATAAGAATTAGGAGAGAAAGTGTGATAAAATAAGTAAAAAGAATGAGAGATAAATTTTGCCGGGAAAAAAATAATCAATTGAAATTCGTGAAATCTAACCCAATTTGATAATCCCAATTTAATTTCTTATAATCTAACTTCAATTCAAAAATCCCCAATTCAATTTCATGTAATTTAACTCCAATTTGACAATCCCCAATGCGATTTTATCTAATCTAACTTTAATTTGATAATTCTCAATTCAATTTCGTGTAATCTAACTCCAATTTCATAATCACCAATTCATTTTCATGTAATATAACTTCAATTTCATAATCAATAGTTCAATTTCATGTAATTTAATTCCAATTTCATAATCCCCCATTTGATTTCATGTAATTTAACTTTAATTTGATAGTCCTCAACTCAATTTCGTGTAATTTAACTTCAATTTCACAATCAATCTCTAAATGATTTCCCACTAATCATACTTTAATTTGAGATTCTCCTATCAATTTCTAACTAATCATGCTTCAATTTGAGAATACTCAAATGATTTTCAACTAATCATACTTCAATTTGAGAATCCACAAATGATTTTCCACTAATCATACTTCAATTTTATAATCTCCAATCGAGTTCCCACTAATAATACTTCAATTTGATAATCCCAAAATGATTTTCCCCTAAATGATATTTCAATTTGAGAATTCCCAAATGATTCCCCACTAATCTGACTTAAATTTGAGAACCCCCAATCAATTATCCACTAATCATACTTCGATTTGATAATCCTCAAATGATTTCCCACTGTTCACACTTCAATTTGATAATCCCCAAATGATTTCCCACTAATCATACTTCAATTTCATTATCTCCAAATGCATTTCCACTAATTTTACTTCAGTTTCATTATCCCCAAATCAATTTCGTGTAATCTTACTTTAATTGAGAATCCCCAATCGATTTCACACTAATCATCTTTTAAATTTTCTACTTATCATACTTGAATTTAAAATTCCTCAATCGATTCACAACTAATCATACTTGAATTTGAGAATCCTCAATCGATTATCCACTAATCATACTTGAATTTTAGAATCCCCAATTGATTTTTCACTAATCATACTTAAATTTGAGAATCCCCAATCGATTCCCAACTAATCATACTTAAATTTGAGAATCCTAAATCGATTTCCCATTAATCATACTTGAATTTGAGAATCCTCAATCGATTCCCCACTAATCATACTTGAATTTTAGAATCCCCAATTGATTTTCCACTAATTATACTTTAATTTGAGAATCCTCAATCGATTCCCAACTAATCATACTTGAATTTAAGAATCCTCAATCGATTTTTCACCAAACATACTTGAATTTGAGATTCTCCAATCGATTTCACAATAATCATAACTGAATTTGAGAATCTCCAATCGTTTTCTTTCACTAATCATACTTGAATTTGAGAATCCCCAATCGATTCCCTACTAATTATGCTTGAATTTTAGAATTCCCAATTGATTTTTTACTAACCATACTTAAATTTGAGAATCCCCAATCGATTCTCAACTAATCATACTTAAATTTGAGAATCCTCAATCGATTTTCCACTAATCATACTTAAATTTGAGAATCCCCAATCGATTCCCTACTAATCATACTTGAATTTTAGAATCCCCAATTGATTTTCCACTAATTATACTTTAATTTGAGAATCCCCAATCGATTCCCAACTAATCATACTTGAATTTAAGAATCCTCAATCGATTTTCCACTAATCATACTTGAATTTGAGATTCCCCAATCGATTTCACAATAATCATAACTAAATTTGAGAATCTCCAATCGATTTCTTCCACTAATCATACTCGAATTTGAGAATCCACAATCGATTTCCTACTAATTATACTTGAATTTGAGAATCCTCGATCGATTTTTCACTAATCATATTTGAATTTGAGAATCCTAAATCGATTCCCCACTAATCATACTTGAATTTGAGAGTCCTGAATCGATTTTCCATTAATCATACTTGAATTTGAGAATCCCCAATTGATTTTTTCACTTATCATACTTAAATTTTAGAACCCCCCCATTGATTTTTCACTAATCATACTTAAATTTAAGAATCCACAATCGATTCCCAACTAATCATACTAAATTTGAGAATCCTTAATCGATTTTCCATTAATCATAATTGAATTTGAGAATCCTCAATCGATTCCCTATTAATTATACTTGAGTTTGAGAATCCTCAATTAATTTTCCACTAATCATACTTGAATTTGAGAATCATCAATCGATTCCCCACTGGTGAAGTATGATTGAACGGGTATAGATTTGATTGGTATATTATTGTTGGATTTCGAATTATACCTAGTGTTGTTTGGAAAACGAAAGAGAAAAACAAAGTTGAGAGCACGAGAATCCGGTCGTTGTTGTATTGCAAGTGAAGTAAGCGTCCCTTTACAAGGTACATGCTCATGGCTATTTATAGATTACACATTACGGGTAAAATAGTAATTTCATTGCTGGAACATGCGTCTTGTGTGGTCGGGGGCATAATAGTAATTTTGCCCTCAAGCGGGAGAATTTCCAGCTCTTTTGGTGATTCCTCTGGCGAAGGCCATTTCTCTGGCGAGAATAACTTCTCTGGTGCAGACCATTCCTCTGGCAAGGCCCATCCTTCTGACTTCTTTGCAGAAGCCCGTTTCTCTGATGAAGCTCGCTCCTCTGGCTTATACCACTTCTCTGCACTGCACATATTACTCCTCATCACCCACTAATCATACTTGAATTTGAGAGTCCTCAATCGATTTTTCATTAATCATACTTGAATTTGAGAATTTCCAATTGATTTTTCACTAATTATACTTAAATTTTAGAATCTCCAATTGATTTTTCACTAATCATACTTAAATTTGAGAATCCACAATCGATTCCCAACTAATCATAATAAATTTGAGAATACTTAATCAGTTTTTCATTAATCATACTTGAATTTGAGAATCCCCAATCGATTCTCCACTAATCATACTTGAATTTTAGAATCCCCAATTGATTTTCACTAATCATACTTAAATTTGAGAATCTCCAATCGATTTCCAACTAATCATACTTAAATTTGAGAATCCTCAATCGATTTTCCATTAATCATACTTGAATTTGAGAATCCCCAATCGATTCCCCACTAATTATACTTGAATTTTAGAATCCTCAATTGATGTTCCACTAATTATACTTTAATTTGAGAATCTCCAATCGATTCCCAACTAATCATACTTGATTTTGAGAATCCTCAATCGATTTTCCACAAATCATACTTGAATTTGAGAATCCCCAATATATTTCACAGTAATCATAACTGAATTTGAGAATCTCCAATTGATTTTCCACTAATCATACTTGAATTTGAGAATTCCCAATTGATTTTCCGCTAATCATACTTGAATTTGAGAATTCTCAATCCATTTCCCAATAATCATGCTTCAATTTGAGAATCTCAAATGATTTCCCATTAATACTACTTCAATTTGAGAATCCCCAAATGATTTTTCAATAATCTTACTTCAATTTGAGAATATATTAATTTATTTTTCTATGTAACAAAAATACACATTTAGTATCCTAAATCCCCAAATAAAACTATATCTTATTTTTTACTCCATCCGTCTCAATTCAATAGGTCATGTTTCCTTATTCAGATGTTCCAATTCAATAGGCCACTTCAAAAAATGAAAAGTCAACACATAACAAATATCCTCATATAACTCATTATTTACACCAAATGTCATTATACTTCACACATAATTATATTTTCTTTAATTCTCTCTCTCACTTTCTGGACACATATATATTTAACAAAAAATAAATTTTCTCTCCTCTTTTATTATAAATTATTCATGTTTTAACATCCGTGTCCAAAGCTTGTGGCTTATTGAATCAAGACAGATGGAGTAATTATAATTCAAAGTTATACATAAATTATTTATAATTTGAATTTTATGTGATACACAATTTGAGTTTATACACATATATATAAATTAAAAACTACCAGCAAATAGAAAATTCAATATAGGGCATGACAATTAATTTTATTATAATATAATTAAAATTCAAATTTTTTTATTTTCAATTAATCTAGAATGCTTTCGAATGAGCGAATATAAAATCGGTAGTAATTACAGATAATATAATTTTATTACATTATTTATAATTCCAAACTATATATATATATATATATATATATATATATATATATATATATATATGATGCGGTTATAGTGAGAACCACAATTATCGTTAGAACATAAGAACCATTAAAATTACTGCATCTGCTATACAAATTAATGAATCCGCAATTAAATTTAATGCATCCAAAAAAAATAAATTTTTTGCTTCCTTTAGGATTTGAACCCAAGTTCTGCATTCATCCATCAACATGATGCATCTACCATAGATCTTGATGATCGAGTGTCTTAAAATGATTTTCCGTTCTTATTTATTTAGTGGTTCTTGTTTGAACTTCTCCCTATATATATACTGCTTCGCCGAGGGCCCCCGCAATCATATGTATCGCACCACGGAATGTCAAACTTCTCTAGGTTCTAACGCCGCAGCACGCGGAGGAAAAAGCAACTTCGTCAAACAGCAACTTCTCTAGGTTCTAACGCCGCCGCCTCCGGGCGGCGAAGATCCGGCGTGGGAGAGTCGTCGTCTGGAGATCGCTGCCAGCCTGAGACTCCAGTCGTCGAGCCGCCGCACCTCTGCGCCTCGCCGCGGAGTCGAGGCGGCGATTGGGCAGCAGAGAGCCTGAGAAGGAGACCAGCAGCGTTAGCAGATCGGCGCCATCAGCCTCATCGCGGCGTCACCGCCTCTTATCGTTGCGACGCCGCAGCACCGCAGCCTCCTCCAGGACCTCCACGACTCCAGCCTCCAGTTCACGGTTAAGGATCTGCTGCTCTCAGATCTCAGATCCACCGGCGTTCAAGGCTCTGCTCTCAGATCCACCGGCGTTCAAGCAGCACCACTGACGAATGACTTCCGGCGTTCAAGGCTCTGCTCTCAGATCCACCGGCGTTCAAGGCGCAGCTGCTCTCATCTGCTCGGACGGCGGCGCTGATAGCACGCCGCGCCTGCCGATCCAGACTCCCCAACGTGAGGGCTCTTCTCCGGTAGGCCGCGACTCCAGACTCTCCACCGGCGCTCACGGCTCAGCTGCTCAAAGTGGCGATCTCCTGATGACGGCGCCAGAGGCTCTCGCAGCACCGAACTCCTCGGCGGCCTTGCCTTCACGTTTTGATTTCCCTCCTATCTCTAACAACTTTTCCCCGAACTCCCATCTGGTGAGAGATGCGAACCATGGAGCCAACTTTTCTGGTATTCAGGCACAAAGTGCGGCTACCACACCGACGCCAAAGGCTGTTCACACAAGTGTTGCGCCGATCGCGGATACCGAAGACAGTGGGTCTGCTAAGGCTACGAAAAGGACCTTTTCATCTCTGTTTCATACATCGTCTCAGCGGAAGCCTGATTTACTCATCCACAAATTCACTTCGCTGAATTCCGAGAGAACGGGGAGCGGTTTCTCACTCACCATCCCTAAGGCCCTCATTGATAAGAACTTGGAGGGCTTTAAGCATGCCGCTATTGGGCGACTTTTCCTACAAAAGGGTGACAAACCGAGATCTACACAAGACATCAAATCCGACTTGCAACGTTTATGGAACCTGAAAAATGGTTGGCAATTGATTCCGATGGGAAAAGGATTTTTCACGCTGAAGTTCGGAACGCAACAAGACAAAGACATAGCCAAGGCCAAAACGGTTTGGGATCTTTCTTCTGGCTCACTTCGATTGCGTGAATGGACTCGCAACTTTGATCCTCATAAGGAGATATCTTCCCTCAGTCAAGTTTGGGTTCGCATATATAATATGCCCGCTGAATATTGGCACCCAGAGGTTTTTGCGGCCATGGGACGTACGTTAGGTTTTCCTATAAAATTGGATGGCGCTTCGGCGAATCGGGAAGTGGGAAGTTTTGCTCGATTGCTTGTTGAGATTGATTTGTCTCTTCCTTTAATTGACTCTATGACAATTGATTGTGATATTACTTCCTTTTATGTGGAATTTATCTATGAACATTTGCCTCGCTACTGCTCTCTATGCAAAATAACAGGCCACGTTCTCGATGAATGCAAGCGGCTTAAAATCAATGCCGATGGTAATGATTCCAAGCAGGCTCCAACTAAGGAAGGCAATAATCAGGGGACGAACAAGGATGTCAATATGCCAGCGAAGGAAGTCAGCAAACAGGTGTTGAATACTTTCAAGCCTCCTGCTAAAGTTAGTAACTGGAAGCCTAAAGAGCAGCAGGAGTCTCTGGCCACGGGAAAAAATCAATTTGCTGGTCTCGATGTTGAGGAGGGGGAATTTTCGGTTGAAGAGGAAGCGGATACTCCAGAGCGACATGACACGCAGCCTTTGTCTAAGGGCCCGTTTGAGGATCCTCACCCCTCGGCGTCCCTTTCAACTCGGGAACCATTTCCGACGGGTTCTGGTGGGCAGCCTGTTCTTGATGCCCGACCCAGGTCTCCCTCTTCTGCGGTGATTCTGCATCAGGTCCTCCCTGAGGCCCAACTTGGGTCGTCTTCCTCTGCGGAGACTATGCTTCAGGTCCCGCAATCGGATCTAGCTTTGGTGGTGATGCCAGGAAAGACGATGATGGAGGATTCACCCATACCTCGCGGCCGTGGGCGTCCAAAGGGTTCTACCAAGAAGGGGAGGGTTTCCGATTCCTCTATAAAGCACCGGCTCCGGCGTATAATCAAGAATGGTATGGATATGAGTAAGAGTCGTGCGGATGGTGCCGTTTTGCAGGGCGCAGGAACAGATATTGTGCCAGTGGAGTTCTTGAATAAAGTCCAACATGCTCAGGATGGAGGTGCGATTCTACAAAATTTTGTGATTCATTCTTCTTCCGACGCTGCTCGAGCTATGTCGGCGGTGGTTTCTAAAAGATGGGGAGATATGTTGGACGACGACGACTCTTTGGATGAGGATGAATCTCTAAATATTTTCTCATAGTTTGGGTGTTTGTTTTCGTTTACCCGTGGTTTCTCGCGGGTGTTTAAGACTGCTTTTGTTTTGATTCTTGTCTTTCTTTTTTTTCCTTTCTAATAAAATTTCTATTTCAACTCAACATATATATATATATATATATATATTAATTATTTATAAATTGAATTTTATTCAACCTACAAACTGAATACATACACATATATAAATTAAAAATAAATAAAATGAATATATATATATATATATATGTGTGTGTGTGTGTATATTTAGATTATTTATATTATTATTGCACAACCATATTTACATGTGCTTAATTATGCATAGTTAAAAAAATAAATAAAGATTTTTTAATGTATAAAAATTGTTTTTAACATAAACTCAAAATAGTATAAATATACAATTTTAAAATATATTGTAAAAGTAAATTGAAAAATTAAAAATTAAGTTATTAATTAAATCTGACATTTAATTAATCAAACAAAAAGGCACAACATTCAAAACGAAAAAGGTGTAATCATCAAACTAGGTGTAAAAATACCATTAGTGGTATTCTTTATCCAGAAACCGGTGTGGGTTGTGTAAAGGGGAGTTGAGCCGGTTCTTTTAAAATTTGACGTGTCAACCAATCAACGGCAGTGCGTAAAACGCACTGGCCTAGGATAGACATCAATAATGTCCGAAATCGACCTGTACACGCACAAAAAATGAGGGTTAAGGATGAAAAGTTTTAGCCATAATTTTTTTTAACTCAAAGGGCTCGGACCAAAAATAGTCCGAATCCGATAACACTAGGCCGAAAACCAAGTGAGTTGGCCCTATTAACGAACTTTTTCTTAATAATTGATTTTTTAAACTTTATTACTTTATTTTTAATTCCATAATAAGATTTTGATGCACGTGAAAAGTGTTTTGGTTTTCTCCAACAGTTAATAACAAATATTTATAGCATAAAATCAAAGAAAGATAGTCATTTATCTTAAATATATATTCAATTCTTTTTTATATAATTAAATGTATATCCAATTCTTATCGGTAATGAAGTTATATATTAGCTATTATGTAAATTTACATTGAAATAACATTTAATTTTTTTTATCTAAAACGAGACAAATTGTCTTGATTAAAAAAATGCAACCTATTTTTTCTTACAAAAATATACTTCATCCGTCTCATGAATCTTGACACGTATTCTTTTTTGGGCAATCTCACGAGTCTTGACACATTTCTAAATAAGGTAATAAGAGTATATTTTCACTCCTACTTTATCACTTTTATTATCTTCTCTTTCCTACTTTATTACTTTTATTACATTCTCTCTCATACTTTATCACTTTTATACTTTATTAACTACACACTTAAAACACTAATCTACAACTCCTTAACTCCCGTGTCGAAACCAAACGTGTCAAAATTTATGGGACGGAGGGAGTATTTATCAATAAAAAATTACATATAAAAAAATTATAAACTTGCAGGTTCGATGAGCTAGCCCAAAATCGAATGAATTAGGATTAGAATTAGGATCAAAATATTTTAATTTAAAAAAATTAATTAGTCTGAATCGAAAATAAATGAACTAACCCAAAAGTGAGTGGAATATTATAAGTAGAATTTTCTAAGCATTGAGAAATATATTACGACAACAAAAATCAATTTAAAATGGAATTATCACACGTCATCTTTGATGGAATTAATATATGACGTGAATCATGTGATAGAAACATCACCAACATATACTGTTGCTAAACATATGGTTATCTCTCGGTCAATGAAGTCATACAATTCTTTTCCTATATTCTTAATTTTGTCATGTAGTATCAGGCTATTCTTCATTAAAGGGGCGCCGGGGCCGCCCTAAAGTTGGCCCCCATACCAAAACAACTCTAATCTCACACCTGCTTTTCGATCTACTTTATAGGTTCCATGTATAAAACTCTACTATGTACTACTCCACCACGTGTTTTTCATTTTTATTTTTACTAGAATTTACAAACTCCACTTATAATAATAATAATAAAATTTAAACTCCACTCATAACAATACTAAGTACTCCCTCCGTCCACGAAAAACATGCCACAATTTCCTTTTTCGTCCGTCCACGAAAAATATGCCACATCCATTTTTAGTAGTAGGGTCCACACTATTCCACTCACATTTAAAGTGGGACCCTTACTCCACTACCAACTTCACTCACATTTTATTAAAACCCGTGCCGAAAGCAAAGTGACATGTTTTTCGTGGACGGAGGGAGTACTATATTTAAGAACTTCTGCTATCTTCCCTGAATCCCCAACACCGTTCGATTCTCCAACATGTTTTGAGTTGTTAACAAACTCCACCTCTCCTTGTTGTTGTCTTTTAAGGATATTCTCATAACTTGAGGGAAGTAGAATACTCCCTCCGTCTCACAAAAACATGAACAAAGAGAAATGCGTGGGTTTTAAGAAATGTTAGTTGAGAGTTAAAGTAAGTGGAAAATGGGTCCCACTTTAAAAGGTGTTGTGAGAATAATGAATTAATTAAGGAAAAGTAGTGATGGGCCATGATGTACTAAAATGGAAAGGTTTATGTTTTTGTGAGACACCCCAAAATGGAAAAACGTTCATGTTTTTGTGAGACGGAGGGAGTATTATTCACAGAAATCGAGCATTCTGCACTTTCATGCATCTTCATTTTGAGATTTTTATTTGAAAAGCCTTCCCTTGGAGGCAAAATATGATCATTACTAACAGGCTCCCCAAGAGGTGAAACCAACTGAGACCACAAATTCACCTCATCCCCGTGAGCAGACCCTTTTACTTTAGCTAAGCAATGGTGAAAAGCTGGATGTGAAGCTCTTATGCATGTATCTGACTGAAAAGGAATGCAACGGCATAAGACATTAAGATGAAATTATTAATTAATGCAGCACTGATCTGCATGTAACCGTGTGTGTCGGGAGAAGGGGGTGATGAGAGAGAGGGAAAGACAGATTCACCAAAGAAGTATTCTTTAATGAGCTTGGGATACAACCAGCTAAGGAATCTTGCAGAGTACAGAAAACATTTCTGATATTGTCAACCAGCTTCACATCCTCAGCAATCTGATTCAGTCAAAGATGAAAATACTAGGCATAAGTACAGGTTTAAGAGTTTCCTTCATACATCTTGGCGACGAGTGATGGCTTTTTGTCATTACATCAAATGAAAACCTCAATGATACCTAATAATACATCAGAGCTAAAATTCAAAAATACTGGGGTCTAGTTTTCTTGCCTGCCAATTAGACTATCTCAAAGTAGGTCATAGGCACTCAGACAACAATTGGTTGGAAATTAATTGTAACTCTAAATCGCTGCCATCCCGCTCAATCTCTGCAACCCCGACGACGTCGTTGATTATGTCATCACCGAATCTTGGGGCGACAAGGCCTTCAAAGAGGCGGCCAAGTACTGTAACTCTAAATCGATCTGGAGCGGCAAATCTGAGAAACATCTGGGAGATTGGAAGCGGGCTGGGTCTGAGGCTTGGGTGCGTTCAAGATCAAATTTTGACAGAATGGTGACGACGGGCCGGGCTTCTAGGCCTCAACCTCAATTACCTGCAGTGTGGGAGCAGGTGGCGGAGAGACTTCCAGCGCTATTGCCTGCAGAGTGAAGGAATAGAAGAGTAGAGCCAGGGCCGTTTCTGACGAAAAATGGGCCCAGGGCGAAACGATAAAAATGGGCCCTCTGTTCACCATCATAACAACACAAAAAAATACTTTTTTTTAAAGTCATTATAATATTTCAGTAAAAAATATATTAATGATTAAAAAAAATGACTTATTCTCGCCTTTTTTACTTGCAAAGTCATCTATAAGAACATTTGTTTCAATATTTTTTAAGAAATATTTTTTAATACAAAAAATTGCTAAACTATTTAATCTTTTTTGCCATATCGACGTTTTTAAATATGTCTTCAATAATTTTAACTTCCATAAACTCTTCTCAACCGAAGCTACTGTTACAGACATAGTTAACAATATTGCAACATTTGGATAACAATCTGTAATTTTAATAAATTCAAGAATTTCAATAGTTGAAGTTATTTTATTTGATAATTTCATTTGTGATATTTTTAATTCAATAAATAAATCATCTAACTGAGTAAAAGTAGATTTAAAATTAACACATTAATGTCTTAATTTTTCAGTATCCAAAAATTTTAAAGTTTTCGAATCAAATGAAAAACCAAATATATGATCAAATGATTTCATTTCTTTAAATCTACATTTTAAAGAAGTAATCGTTATGTCCACAACAACTACAAAATATTCAAATTCTAAATGACATTTTATTAAAAATATTGGCTCCATATTCATATTAGATGCAAAACTCTTAGCAATAGTCAAACTTGTATTAGATATTAGACCTTCTAATTGTTTCATGATAGAGTCAATGCGCATAGTATACACAAAAAATGATATTAGACCTTATAATTTTGGGGGGCCCCAAAATTATTCAGGATGAAATTTTTTGGGCCTCATTTTTTTCTTATTCAATGCTAATAGTATACACAAGAAGAAAGTTAGGCCAATAATAATAATAGTATATATAAGAGAATATAAAAAATTTTGGGCCCCCAAAAATGATGGGCCCTGGGCGGTCGCCCATGCTGGCCCGCCCTCAGAGACGGCCCTGAGTAGAGCTGCGATAGCCGCTTGATTCGTGAGATTCCTCAATTTGCTGGAATCGAGAACTAATTTTGGGACGATAAATTTTCGTGGGACTGTTTTGGGAGTTGGGGCGGATATGAAGATTTGGGTGCCGAAGAAGATAGGTTTCGTGGGATTGTTTTTGATACCGATCTTGAATACAAAATGGATATGCAGGATACAAAATGACAAACTTAACCTTTATTATATAAAACAAATGAAATAAAATTATAATTAAAGGTTAAATTATCACCGTTAAATTAAGCAAGATCAACGCACGATAGTTGGTCTTTATTCTTTATTTAAGGGAGTGGTCTCCATTGAACTCTCCCCTATATATGGGAGAGCTAAAATAAGTAAACTTCTTAATATATAAAATAAGAATCATTTTCAGCCCTTAGATCATCAAGATCTACGGTTGATTCGTAACCCTGCTGAATAAATTTATGATCTTGAGTTCGAATCTAAAAGGTAGCAAAAAATTATTTTTCACAATTTATACCTTTATACAGCGAATTCATACGTATTCTTCATAAAATTCATATATTGAAAATTGTTCTTATTGCTTATATTAAGAGGAGTTCTCACGGTAGCCCACCCATATATATATATATATATATATATAGAAAGAGAGAGAGAGAAATGTTATGCTACATACCTTATGTGAGCTCCTTATGTGAGAGCACCGCTCATGTTTAACATTCGTTAGCGTTATCATTTTTGTTTTAGACATTTATTTTTATTCTAATACTTCATAAATTGTTATTGTGATCATTAATTTTATAAATTACATAAAAATCAAAGTCCAATTTTTCTTTTTATTAATTATTTGAAGTTAAAGGGAATATGAACGAATCGAACTTTGATTTTTATGTAATTTATTAAATTAATGATCTCAATTACTATTTATAAAGTATTAGAAAAAAAATAAGTGTCTAAAACAAAAAAAAATAACACTAACGAATGCTAAACGTGAGCAGTGCTCACATAAGGTGCTCATATAAGGTATGTAGCATAACCTCTCTCTCTCTCTCTCTCTCTCTCTCTCTCTCTCTTTATATATAGGGTTATGTATATATATATATATATAGTGTCGCATTCAATGGAGACCACTCCCTTAGATAAAGAATAAAGATCAAATCAAGGTCATCCATCTAATCTCAATCAAGGGTCCATATAATTTCCTGATATAAATTTTAATGTAATTAAATATTGTTTACTTACATTATTTTAATCGCAGAAGGACAAATCAGTCTCCATTGAATTCATTGAATTTGGTATGTTGAACAAATCCCATAAATTTCTCATTTTTTCTTTATCTGATCTCCTCACTCTCTCTCTTCTCTCATCGGCTCTCTCATATCTTTCTCTAACTCATTGCCCCTCTCTCCCTCTCTCACAGCAAGCCAGCCACGCCACCCTCTTTTCCCGGCTAAATCATCACCGAGAACCACCTCTGTCGTCGTCCCTCTCTCGCGTAACCGACGGCAGACGGCCAATTAGGGAACGTCGCCGCCACCACTCGCCTCCTCCTTATCCGTCTCTCGCGTTTCCGGCAGCAAACGACCAAGGAAGGAGCGCCACCGCCGCCGCCTCCCCTCATCCTTCTCTCTCTGCTCCGGCAGCGGACGGTCTAGGAGGAGTCGCTGCTGCCTCTGACCGCTGCGTCACCTTCCCTCTGACCGTATGTTGAACATGTTCATTGTTTATGAATCTGACGAACATGGTGTAGTATTTTGAACATGTATATTGAATATGTTCATTGTTTCAATGCACGTTGCTTATGAATAAGTGAACCTGGTGTAGTATATTGAACATGTGCATTGAACATGGTGTAGTATATTGAACGTTGCTTATTTGGTGTATTGAACATGTTCAATGTTTCAATGAACGTTGCATACGAATCTGATGAACATGGTGTAGTATACTGAACATTCAATGAGCTGATACTTCCCTGGAGAATCCATGGCGGATATTAAAAGTGTAAATTTTACTTCAATGAAAAACTAGCATTGAAGAAAGGAATCTGTAGCAAAAACGTGCAGAGTTTTTTTGTGAATGGGTGATTCACGTATCTACCATATCTCAAACAATAATATTCCATAATTACAATGATTTGATTTAATGCTAATTAGAGAATTAAACGGATATAATTAATATTAAATGACATTCGTACCCTCCAGCCTATAAAATCAGCGATTAATTAATCTTGAAAATGGACAAACGAGCACCATTAGATTAGAGTATATCAAGGAACCAGATTTGATCTTCATTCTCTATCTAGGGGATGCTAAAATAAAAAATCAAGGTTAGACTTTAAAATAGGAACTATTATATGCCATTAGATCTCAATGAATCAACGACTGGATCTTGTTTACAATTTATGCATGTAATTTTCGGTAGCATTAATTATTGGGTAAAGAATTCATTTTATACTTTTTCTAAATATCATTTCCTTAATTAATGGGATTACATTTAAGTGTATCTTATTCTCTCTAAACGTATTGCGTAGTTTTTCTATCATCTCAAAAAAAAATTAAAAAAAAGTAAAAAATCGGGAACCGCCGGTTTTCGGCCTGGCCCGTAACCGCCGGTTCCGGGCTCGAAAATCAGCCCGCCCAGAGACCCTAAGGGCCGGTTCAGGTTCCAGCATTCCGGCGGCCCAGAACCGGCCGAAACCGGCGGGCCACGGCCCGGTGGCACCACTACTTAAGACTATTTTAGATGATCTTCCTACCGTAGATCATCCGATAAAAAAGGTGATCTTAAAGGAAAAGTGCTTACTTTTCTTGTAGAAAAGTATGCTTATGAAGAAAGTTTATTCAATAAAGGTAATAGTTTCGATCATCTAGAACAGTCGCTGAGGACCTTAGATGGTGATGATGTTGATTTCAAGATTATATTAAACGATGATGAGTGTTATTTTAGCAAAGAACTGATCGCAAAAGATGTAGAATGGAATAAGCTGCTGATCGAATTAAAATAGGAGGTCAATCAATCGAGGTAACACAGTTGTACATGCTTTGTGTAGTTGGGATCAACATTTACTTATTCCTCGAATAACGATTGTTAACGATTCAAATTGTTCTCATAAATTTCATGGCTGTCTAAATTGATCTTCTTTTGTTATTTTGATGCGTGTATGATTGTATCTTGTATTTCATGAAATAATGTATCGGTATCATAGTGATTTGGTATGAATTATGCCGACGCATGTAACTGATACGTATAATTCATCATTTTTTCAATTATAATTCATTATGTTCAGACGATTATTTATGCTTGAACTATAATGAACCAGTATAATTTAAGTCAGCCAAATATTATTTTGCAACAACTAGTATGAATTATTGAGTTCCTATATGAACAAGCACGAATTAAAGATACATTATTTGTCAATAATATTGAACAATAATTCGTGCGAATTAATGCTAAGTAAACAACATATTGAATATGTAGACGAATTATAATAGTTCGTACATAGGTAATTAGTTCGTACATATTATTCCTAATAAGCGAATGAATTATAATATACATCACTGCGAATTATGATATACACCCATCTGAATTATTTTTACTTAAGCAAACATATTACAAAATAATTAGTAACAACACATAACCATGGAGTTCAAAAATTTTGTAGGCCACTAACTTAGGGCGCTTTACAAAATTAGGCCACATTTTTTCGGGTTCGCAAATTTAGGCCATTTATTACTAATTTCGGCGTAAATGAGCCACATTTGGGCCCGGTCGGGATATAATGTGGCTCACTTACGCCGAAATTAATAATAAATGACCCAAATTTAAAAGCCCGAAAAAATGTGGTCTAATTTTGCAAAGTGCCATAACTTAGTGGCCTACAAAAAAATTTGAACTCAATTAAATTGGTGGCTAACATAAATACATAAATAAATTCATAAATAATTAAATAAATAAATAAGAGAAGCGTACGGTGGTGGTTTCCGACGGGGTGTCGTGAAGAAGGCGGCGAAACGGGGTCGTCGGAATACAAGCTAGGAAGAATATAAATGAAAATTAAATAATTATATACATAATTAAAATGAGATAGATCTAGAGAGAAAGGGAGAGTTACCTGGGCACGGCGGCGGCGGCGGGTGGCAATCGGAGAAGGAGAACCAGCAGCAGCAGGGGGGCGCGAGGAGGGGGGGTCTGTGCAGCGCAAAACTGAAAAAAGAAGGAGTCCACGTGCCCTATAATTAAGTCATTACCGACGGCAATTGCCGCCGCTAATTATCGACGGAAAAATGCCGTCGGTAATTGCATAAAATTAATTATATTATTTGTATAATACAATTACCGACGGCGTCTGGTCGGTAATTAGCCGGTGATTGCGAAAGGGCGGATCGTCTAAAATGCCGCCGCCGTGCCACCGGTAATTACCGACGGCGATTTTACCGTCGGTAATTTTCGTCGCTATTTATGCATTTTTTTGTAGTGATCTTCGTTATGTCAAAAGCATTACTCTTAACTTACAAAGTAGTATTGCTTTATTCATTCCACTTTAATTCTTCACGTTGTTAATTTCTTTTGAGTACGTATTAAGAAAATATACTCCATTAATATGTTTGGAAAATATAATTTATATAAAATTATTCTATTTTGTTTTTATTATTTCACATATTGTTTTTACAAATGTTAAATAAGATTATTTAAAATGTAGACCGTATTTTGAGACATCCCAAAAAAGAATAAGAAACTATTAAAATTAGAGTTTTTATATATTCTTATTGCACCAATCGTTTGCTTCTCAACTTTGTCTATAATCGTATTAATGCGATAAATTTAAGTATCTTGTAGTCGTGGAAGTTTAGTTCATGCGATAAAATTGAGGCACTAAAAAACTCTATTTTTCAAGAGGTTATTGATTCAATCCCACCGTCAGCGTGTGGATTGTATTTTGTGTGGATGTTGAATTTTATTTGTTTAGATACTTGGTCTCATTTGTAATAGCATAAATAAACATTGTTATTTGATTAATTCAAGTGTAATATACATGTATCTTGTATTTTTAAAAAAGTATTTAATCTCGTATCTTATTTTCAGACACATAATATTGTATAATAATGATAATATTTAAATATGCATGGATTTTAATTCATGTATATATATAATTTGTATTAATGATTTTAAACAGAAATATAATAATCATTTACCAACTTTGACCTAGTGGTAGGAGATTAATGCTCATCGAGACCATGAGGTTCAGGGCTCGAGTCCTTCGCTGCGCGATTCTTAAATTTCTTTACTTATGTTATTTATATATATATAAAAAAGATACAATTAATTATATAAATGTAGGTCGAATGTGTGAATGTTGTTGTTGGTAATTAAATATTACTTCATTCCTCCACGATATGTGTACTGTGAATTGAGATATTCATTAATTTTTGGGTAAATGTCACTTTATGTCCCATCGTTTGGTCGAATTATCGATTATGTCCCAACTTTTCGATAATATCTAATTGGTACCCAACCTATCAATATTTTTTTAATTGTGTCCCGTAAAAATTTTCTGGCGCATGGAAGTTGACGTGGAACACGGGAGCTAGACTACAATTAAAAAAATATTGATAGGTTGGGTACCAATTAGATATTATCAAAAAGTTGGGACATAATCAATAATTCGGCCAAACGACGGGACAGAAAGTGACATTTATCCTTAATTTTTTAGTTGTGAATTCGAGTTTTTGAGAACAAATTTACAACCAAAACTATTTCTAGTTGTAAATTCTAGCTTTAAAACTCAAATTCACAACCAAGACTCTTTCTAGTTTTAAACTCGAATTCACAACCAATCTTATTTTTAATTATGAATTGTAGTTTTAAAACTCGAATTCACAATAAATATATATTCGAGTTGTGAATTCTAATTTTAAAACTTGAATTCACAATCAAGATAACTAATTGTGAATTATTTTAGCTTTAAAACTCATCCTTTTTGGGTCGGCCCCATGTTGTAGTTCATGGCAGAGCTGGCGCTCATCGCCACATATATTCAAGAGGTCATTGAGAGAGAGAAGAGAGATCGGAGATGGAAAGAGAATGGTGGTGAAAGAAGATAGAGTTGTATTGAAAACATTAATGATATACTCCCTCCATCCCCGATATCGATTTCACTTTCTGGACGATACGGGTTTTAAGAAAGTGGTGGATAATAGTTGATAGTAGTGAGTATTATTATTTTTTCAAAAAAAAAATGGATATTGTTGTGAATGGAGTTTGCGTCTCACTATTGTTGTGGGTGAAATTTTTGGACCCTACTGTTATAAATGAAAGTGGAAATGATATTTTGGACATACCAAAATGGCAAAAGTGGAGATAATATCGTGGACGCATGGAGTAAATAAAATTATTTTATTATATAAAATTTAATTAATTTTTAATTTTTTTATATTAATATATATGTAGTAGCCCGCTCTTTTAATTATGATTAAAACTAGTAAATGCAATTTTTATAAATGAATCCAGTTTATGGTCCTGATTTTTTTTATCAAAAACGGAGTTATTATTTTAGCTTTATACTTTTATAACGTATGAGAAAAACGCGACAAGGATTATTGAGCCATTCAATAATTATTATTTCCAAGTTGTAACTGACTTAGCAAAGTCATGTTATTTATTTATCGAGAAACAGAAGCAGTTATATTTATTAGTGCATTGAAGTCGATGAATTATTCCGACTGCAACGCATATTAAATCTACGGATTTAATTTAAGTTATATTACAGTTTATTAAGTTAGCAGGCAAGGAAAAAAAAAATCAAGCGGATACAGAAATGCGATGATTTAAAATCTAAGCCAGTATTTATTTACAGTTTATAGATTACAAGCTAGTTCCCAGCTTGGGGAAAATCGTTTAGTATATTACAAAGGATTGGACTCTACGTGGCTCACTTAATGCCTTCACTCAAGTGTAGGCACATTAGTCAATAAGAGAGAAAATTCAAAAGTAAGGAATGTATATGAAAGAGCCGACCACCAAACTTCCCAATAACTCCACTCCACCCCATCACTACTTTACTTTTCCCCCACCATATTAGTGCACCACCAACTCCACTACCTATGCTCCCCACCAACTCCAATCACCCATTCCTTCCATTTCGCACCAGCAATCACCAAGAGAAGGAAGACTTGGCTTAACTACTTTGCCAAGATTTCAAGTTGCTCCAGTCCAGTAGTACCCCAACACTCCGGCAGTGTTTTTCAAGGCGATTTCAGCCATTCAAACGGTTCCCAAAAATTCTCAAATTTATTTGTGTATCATCTTTCATATGTTTTCTATACTTTGGTAAAATTTCAGAAGGTTTGAATCTCTTATGATTTATTTATGAATTTGTAAACATCACTGCCCATCTGGAATACATTTTTGGTAAACAATTTTTGGGAGGCCATAAGTAAAGTTTCAATCGGTGAAAACCTTTGAAACTTGAATATGTCACTCTAGACTCCCGTATCTTTCTTTTGAAATCGGCCTCACCATTTTTGAGTAAGGGAAACAACCGGTATAAATTCTTGAAATCTAGTTCTTATTCCTTGTACCATCCAGTAGATTTTACAAACCTACGACTTTGAGGTGGCAAATACCGACTTAAATCTTTGATTCTCAAGCGTATCTTTCTACTGAATATTCACTGACATGTTGGGAACTTACTTGTTCAGTTTTAGAATTTTTGGTGAAGCCTAAAGTGGTTTTTCCGATTTATGTTCTGAATCTGCCAAACTTGAACTCTTTTTGTGCACTGAACTTTAGATAGTCATATCTTCTAAACCATGAATGTTATTAGAGTAAATCCAACTGGAGAGTGTTATGATCTCTCCCTAGTTTCCAGATTGACCCTTGGGGTTCCCAGTGGAGTTTTGTAAAGGGAGATATGAATTTTTAAAGAAAGCCCACTGACTTGGTTGTAATCTGGAAATCTGAAATTTTCAGATTTTTGCTAGTTAAATACCCATCTTTGAGAGGGCATATCTTGCTCGTTTGAATTGTTTTTCATTCGATTCAAATTGGAGAATGATCCTTGAAATGTCTAGTTTCCAGAATGTCTTTTGGAGCCTCATTTGGAGATCCGAGGCAGATTTGGTGTCTGTTGCAAAACAACCTCTTAAGAGCTCAAGTTGTTGAATTATTTTCTATGTATCAAAGTTTATTTTAAAGGATGTTTCATGAAAGATTTCGTATATGTGCGTAACAAGTTTGGGACTATTTATTTTAAATGAGGTCCGTTCTTTATTTAAATTATGATGGACTTTTAATGAATATTTTTGGGATTAAACTCTTATTTCTTGATTTATGTAAATTATTTTTTTTAAGGACTTATAAATATGAATTTCGTAGGCCTACTGACCTACTGTGATCGACGGTTTGTCGATGTCTAATAGCTTTGAAAATTTTATAGCAAGTCCCGACATGAGTCTTGAGTACCCTGGTAAAATTTCAAGCCATTCCAACTTCGTTTGATACTTCTTTAAAATGCAAAACCTAAACTGCACATTACCACCGAGAATTTCAGAGAACAGATGAAAGAGTCATTTATTTCAGTAGCTTCCTGTGTGATCTAGCTTTCCAAATGTTTATGGTATTCACCTTATTGTGTTAGCTAGATATCCACCAAAGTTGAGCCCAGTTTGACAACGTTTACTATTTTTAAAAAATCCAAGTTTTCGATTGTTCAAAACTGCCGAACATGGTAGATCGTGGTAAAAACGTCATATCTCTCAAACCACTTGGAGTTTTCGACTCTACTTTTTTTTATATGAAACTAGATTCGAAGATCTTTCTTTCAGTATGAGTCTCGAGTCCAGGAGATGTCGGAGTCAGAACAGATTAAATTTTGAAGTTGAGTCAGTGTAAAAACAGAGCATGTTTTAATGATGTTTTTGGACTTCGGACTTTAAAGCGAACTATTATCATTTATTTCTTTAAAGCCACTGGTTTATTTAATTAATTGGCTACTCTCTTTTGAGCCTATTAATTATTTGAGGTTACGCTAGTAATGATGTAACGAATTATGGATGCTAGAACCCTAAAACACTAAAAGATACCCTAGGCACGTAGAATTAGACTTTGTCTTATGACAATTACTTCACGAACTTATCGACTCTTCATCAATGAAGGTCCGGGCGACAGAAAGTGAAGCCGAAGAAGAAACGACTCCACGCCAGCTTTAAGAACAATTGAGGTGGGCAATTTCTTACGCGTAAATAAAATGCTATGCAAGTGTTATGCTTTAAATGCAAATTGGATCTTCAAGTGTGGTATGCTTTATTACGCTTAAATGAGTTAAGCTTTATTATGATGCACGTTAAATGATTACGCTTATTTACACTTGAATGCTTTACGCTGATAAGTTTATGCTTATGTTTGATGCTTGCGTCTGTTGGGGGAGGCCTCCCTCAACAGTACGATGCCGTGTCCGCTGAGGAGGGCCTTCCTCACGGCGCGATGCCCGTGTCCGCTAAGGGAGGCCTCCCTAGCGGCGCGATGCCAGTATGCCAGTGTTACAGCGTCTATTGGGGGAGGCCTCCCTCAATAGTACGATGCCGTGACCGCTGAGGGAGGCCCCCTTCACGGCGCGATGCCCGTGTTCGTTGGGGAAGGCCTTCTCCACGACACGATGCGTGTTGATGATTGTTAATGATGAAGAATGCGCTCATGCTATTTATGAATTTGGAAATGTTTAATGAGCAAAGGATATGAAAGAAACTCATGCCTCTTATGCGATATTGTGAAATTGTTATTGATGTTAAGTTATGCTTTAGTTTGGCACTGCCCACTGAGTACTCTTGTACTCAGCCCTTCGTATGTTTATGATTGTGCAGGTTGAGCTGTGATGGGCGATGAAGTGTTGTTGCTGAGTGGAGTTTTTGTCGAACTTAAAGTAGGCTCAGAAAGGGTACATGTCTTCATACATGTATCTCAGTTATGCATTCCGCTGTAAACACTGATTATTTCAGTTACGCCTTCCGTTGCAAACTCTGATAATATTTTAGCCAAGCCCCTAACGATGCCTTTTTCCTTTTAAGGAATATAACGCGTATACAAGTTCTTTGAGTACCCTTTTTATGCGAACTATGCCTTTTTCCTTTTAAGGAATATAACGCGTATACAAGTTCTTTGAGTACCCTTTTTATGCGACCTATGCCTTTTTCCTTTTTAAGGAATATTTCACGCGTATTCAAGTCCTTTGAGTATTCTTTTATGCGCCCCTTTCTCAACCCGCTTCTTAATTTCCCTTCCCCAGTCATGGTTTTCCCGGATTAATTATCCTTAATTAAGGCCGGTCGTGACAATATATTTTTTATTTTTATGTATATGAAATTAGATTATTTTATTCAAATATAAAAATAAATATTAAAAAAAAACCCGCATTTATTATGAACAGATCGACAGAAAGGATCGCAATATTTATCGTCTACGAAGACGGTATAATTCTACATACAATTATTTTGTTCAAAACTATGGCCCATTATAGGCAATTGTATTTTCGTCATATGGAGAAATTTGACTCGAATATATATGACCAACACGAATAGCAATTTAAACCCACACAAAAATAAGATTTTAAAATAGAAGTAGATCATTAGTTCCAAGAGAATTTTATAGTTCCAAAATAATTTTTAGTGCAAAATATTAACATGTACTAGTAGTGATGCAGCTTGACGTGTTTTGAAAGGAGAATTTTATGCTGAAAGGGTGGAACGGGGTCGAAAATAAAATAAAATGCTGTGATATATAAGAAGTACTAATATATAGTTTTATATTTATAAAGATTTTTAAAATGCAGGATTTTACGTCGAATATGAGGAGTTGAAAAACCCCTCACCACAAAAGTAGGTCAATCTTTTTACATTTACCCAAAAAAAAAAAAAAAGCTTTCTTGGGATCATCTTCGAGGTCAAGCTAGGTTAGATATTTTGGTTAATTACTTGTCTAACAAATTTTGTAGTCTATATAAAGGATATATCAACTTGATTGGGGTAGTGATTAGAAATGAGATGTTATTTTGTTGATTCAAAATCTCTTCTTCTTCTTTTCAGCTAGAAGAATCAATATACTCTTTCCATTAAAAAAAAATTCTAAAGTTCCATCATTTTATCGAAAATGATATATATGGTTTACAATATTCATTTTTGCAATTCAGAATCAAGAGTTGTATTTATTTTTCTACAATATGTTATTACGACTTTATTGTTGGAATGTAATGAATTTATACGGTGGAGCTAGATTGGATATGAAAATTGAGCGACAACAACTTGATTTTTTACAAAGATGGGATAGATATGATTTATTTGCCAAATTGTTTCCCTTCACTTCAATACTAAAAAATAAATGGTACATGCATGCATAACTATATATTACACATACAATATAGTAGTCTTCTAGATTTAATTCTCTTCACATCGGTTGTTTATTACTCAGTCGACGTAATTTTGTGATAAATTATAAATTTATTCAAACTTGTAGTCTTCTTCTGCGGCTTAATTTGTTATCACCTTTTAGACTTTTCCTTTAGTTTTATTTCTTCTAGATTAACTGTCCTATATATTTTCTGTTTTTTTTTTTCTTTCCTTTCCTTTTCAAATAATAGATACAATTTTCTTTGTTTATTATTTTATACAAAACATCTTACTACTTCATTATTTTCCCATGCACCATGATAATTTATCCTTAACTACTATCTATTTTGATAATCCTATTCATAATAGTTACAAATATAAAACAAATAAATAATTCTTAGAGCATCCACAGCGGTGGGTGCGATGGCCGGATCGAACCCGGCCTATCGCACCCACTGCCATTGCCGCTCCCGGGTGTGATGGGGGGGAGGCGTTCGTTCGCACTCGAGGTTTGTGGGAGCGAAGGAGGGGGCGTGTAAACACGCGCCCCTTTCCGAAATTAAAAAAAATAATAATAATTTTAACGGTCATTTGACCGTTGCCAACGGTCTTCGGCCGATTTTTTTTTTTTTTTCCTTTTTCACCTATATATATCCCCTTCAATCACAAACACTACATCCACCAATTCTCTTCAACTCCTAAAAAATGTCTTCATCCACCAATTCTTCCAACAATAATTCGGTTGAGCATATATGGGCACGCTTTGGTCCGGTTGACCCGTAGTTCGACGGCTTTAAATTTTTCGAAAATTGGATGTTTTAAATATTTGTTGTTTTTTTAATTTTATTTGTAATGTTTGGATTTTTAGTTGAATGAATTTTATGTTGTTAAAATTGAAGTTGTTTAATTTAAATTGAAAAAAGAATAAAAGTAAAGAGAAAATGAAATTAAAATCTATTGCACCCGGGTGGGTGCAATATCATTGTGGGCGTGGGTGCAATAGAAGTGGGACCCATTCTATTGCACCCACTATGGGTGCAAGCATTGTGGATGCTCTTATAGTTTCACAAAATTGGAGATCTGAAAATTTTTCAAAAGAGAAGGTTTCAATGAAACTTGTTTGCGATCCAAATATATTATAGGCAGGGATGGACCTAAAAATTTAATAATGATCGGGCGAAATTTTACCAGATGATTCTAATAAAGTTGAACCTCTTTCAGTCTTTTTCCATACTATTAAATCTCACCTAACAAAGTCTTGTATGTTACACTTGTATTGAGGAAATGAGCGGCTATATATAGATGCATAATCTTTCACAAATTTTCATCTACTACTCCAACACACATATCATATATAGCATTTGAAAAAACCTAAGAAAGAAAATGGTGCTCTCTAGCAACGGTGGCGATGTCTACGACTGGGCTAAAGCAGTGAAGGAATTCGACAAAGCAAAATCCGGCGTGAAGGGCCTAGTGGACGCCGGCGTGACGGAGCTGCCTCGTCTCTTCGTGCACCCGGCGGAGCATCTCCAGAGCAACCCCATGGACCCGGCCCTGCAGCCGCAGCTCCCCACCATCGACTTCGAGGGGCTGCAGCGCGGCGGAGAGGGTAGGCGGGAAGTGGTGGAGGGGATCCGCAAGGCGTCGGAGGAATGGGGATTCTTCCGCATCATCAACCACGGCGTCCCCTCGGAGACGATGGACGCCATGCTGGAAGGCGTGCGGCGGTTCCACGAGCAGCCGGCGGCGGAGAAGATGCCGCTCTACTCGGACGACAGCCGGAGGCGGGTGCGGTTCAACAGCAACAGCGCTCTCCGCGAGAACGACTCCGCCTCCTGGAGGGATATCCTCACGTGCGTCTTCAACGACGACCACATCGACCCCGACCTCATCCCTCACGCCTGCAGACAGGAAGTGCAAGAATACGTGAAGCAGATGATCCGCTTGAGGGAGACCATGGCGGAGCTCATGTCGGAGGCGTTGGGGCTTCCCAGCGACTATCTCTCCAACATAGAGTGCATGAAGAGTGAGGCCATGGCGTGTCTCTATTACCCAGTCTGCCCCGAGCCTCAAAAAACCCTAGGAACGCCCAAGCATTCCGACACCACCTTTCTCACCTTATTGATGCAAGACGCCATCGGCGGCCTCCAAATTCTTCACGGCGGTCAATGGGTCAACGTGCCGCCCGTGCCTGGGGCCCTCATTGCCAACATTGGTGATCTCATGCAGGTAATTAATATCCCTACTGCTTAATGCCTAAGCCCAAAATACATACTCATATCTGATTTTTTTATATAGATTATTAGCAACGACAAGTTCATCAGCGTGGAGCACAGAGTGGTGGCGCAGCCGGTGGGGCCCAGGATCTCGGTGGCGTGCTTCTTCTCTCCCAGCATGAGTGCGACGGCGAAGCCATTTGGTCCGATCAAGGAGCTGCTGTCGGATGAGAATCCGGCCATATACAGAGAGTTTATGTTCAGAGACTACTGCCACTATTACAAGATTAAAGGGCAAGATGTTCCGTCGGCTTTGCCTCATTACAAGATTTGATCCATCAAATGTTTTATACTATCATTTACTATATATATTCACATACATAATAGGTGTTGCTTTGTTGTACTACTATTGTTGGCAAAGCTATACCTTGATTGCCATTTTGTGATATTTTCACATGATCTTGTATAAGATTTTTTTAATTATCAAACATTAATGATATTATAAATGGAGCTGATCATGAGTTTGGATCTGATTAGGCTTATCAAGTCAAACTGTCTTATTCAAACACTTCTAAGGATTATATTATGTGTTGGACTTCTATTTTCGACGGCGGAAAGGTCATGTGGCTTACTGGACGAGAATCGGATTGTATTTTCCATGTTAATTTGTATATTTCAACGTTAAAATCCATCTTAGTACTTTTCATCGCCACAAATTGAAGTCGAGGACATAATTATTATAAACGTGAAAATTGAGATTTTGGTTGTAATTTTCTTTAGATCGGAGCGTTTTCGATAAAAAAAAAAAAAAATCAATTGAGATTCCTATATTTTTGTCAAAAGAAACATGCTTATCGTTGCAGTGCATGTCTTTGTCTATATTTAGGGACGTCAATAATGTCCGAAATCGACCTGTACACGCACAAAAAATGAGGGAGAATTTTTTTTTAACTCAAATGGCTCGAATCAAAAATAGTCCAAATCCGATAGGATTAGGCCGAAAATCGAGTTGGCCCTATTAACCAATTTTTTCTTAATAATTGATTTTTTTAAATTTTATTACTTTATTTTTAATTCGATAATAAGATTTTGATGCATGTGAAAAGTGTTTTGGTTTTCTCCAACAGCTAATAACAAATATTTATAGCATAAAATTAAAGAAAGATAGTCATTTATCTTAAATATATATTCAATTCTTTTTTATATAATTAAATGTATATCCAATTCTTATCGGTAATGAAGTTATATACTCCCTATTATGTAAATTTACGTTGAAATAACATTTAATTTTTTTTATCTAAAACGAGACAAATTGTCTTGATTAAAAAAATGCAACCTATTTTTTCTTACAAAAATATACTCCCTCCGTCCCACGAATCTTGACACGTATTTTTTTTTTGGGCAATCCCAAGAATCTTGACACATTTCTTAATAAGGTAATAAGAGTATCTTCTCACTCCTACTTTATCACTTTTATTATCTTCTATTTCCTACTTTATTACTTTTATTACATTCTCTCTCATACTTTATCACTTTTATACTTTATTAGCTACACACTTAAAACACTAATCCATAATTCCTTAATTCTCGTGCCGAAACCAAACGTGTCAAGATTCATGGGACGGAGGGAGTATTTATCAATAAAAAATCACATATAAAAAATTATAAACTTGCAGGTTCGATGAGCTAGCCCAAAATCGAATGAATTAGGATTAAAATTAGGATCAAAATATTTTAATGTAAAAAAATTAATTAATCTGAATCGAAAATAACCCGATAATGAATGAACTAGCCCAAAACTGAGTAGGTCAGTCCGATTAACATCCATATCTATAGATTCTATACTGAAGCCATTGGAATATTATAAGTAGAATTTTCTAAGCATTGAGAAATATATTACGACAACAAAAATCAATTCAAAATGGAATTCAACTTTGATGGAATTAATATATGATGTGAATCATGTGATAGAAATATCACCGACATATACTGTTGCTAAACATATGGTTATCTTGGGTCAATGAAGTCATGTAATTCTTTTCCTATATTCTTAAATTTTGTCATGTAGTATCGGGCTATTCTTCATTAAAGGGGCGCCGCGCCTAAAACGGGGCCGCCCCTAATAGCACTCCCAGCAGATCACTTAAATGCATCACTAACTCTAAATTTAGGCTAAAACAATTGAAAATGAGATAAAAAATGCATTCAGCAGATCCCCTAAATTGGATGGGGCCCACAAAAAATTTTACACCTACCTAAATTCTATCTTAAATTTACACCCACCCTAAATTTATTTTAAGCTTATAATTAATAGGGCCCACACATAACTATTATTTTTTATGTAGAAAATAGGAGATCTGGTGTATGCATTTATAAAATTGAGATCCTAAAATTAAATAGGGAAGCTTTAGGGAGGAATATAGGAGCATAATTTTGGGATTTCTGCTGGGAGTGCTCTAATGACTTAATAAGTTGGCCCCCATACCAAAAGAACTCTAATCTCACACCTGTATTTCACGTACAAAACTCTACTATCTAGTACTCCACCACGTGTTTTTCATTTTTATAAGTATCATTTTTATTTTTACTAGGATTTACAAACTCCACTTATAATAATAATAATAATAATAATAAAATTCAAACTCCACTCATAACAATACTAAGTACTATATTATTCATCACCTTTTTAAAATTCGTATCATCCACAAAGTGAAAACTGCAGACGAAAAGAGTATTAAATATAAATTAAAAAATATATTAATATACTCTACTCAAAGTGTGTGTTAGCCTAGGTAAGTAGTTAATGTCCAATGACTGAAGTTCTTGGTTCGAATCCAACTATAGTATGATCTTTAAATTGTTTTATTTACTTGAGTAATTTATCAAAAAAAAAAAAATACTCTACTTAAATAAATACTTGAACCGTAAACTTTTCTCCTTAAAAGCTCTAACCATAAAGTATATATTGCTGATTAAAATTTTTAAGAGCATGCTAACTGTAAAATCATAAACATGTTCCTCAATGTCACCACACTAGTTTTCTTTTCTTACTTTGCTTGTACGAAATTTGTGTTACCCATAAACAACAGTCAATTACAACCATATGTAAAGTACATACGTATATCAACCAAAGACTGCACACAAGAATGATCTCAAAAAATACAAAAGACTAGACACAAAAACGTTATATAGCTGCAGCTAAAAGTGTAGGAAAAGAAAACTCACACCATCACTCAAAATTACAGAAGATATTATACACATCGTCGCAGACCGCCGCGGACAACAGAGAAGAAAAATTTGCTTGACCCTGCTACTGAATACATACAAAAAAAATGTTACGATGGATTGGAATAGAGAAGAAGCCTCCACAATAATCTCCAGCTTCATCGGGGCTGTTGAGATCGAAATAGTTAATCATTTGTTTGTTATGAACTCACAAATTAATTTGAGATTTTAGGTTGCAGAAGCTGCATCAATGACCATAAAACATCCATCCGGTGCATGCTTCTGTTATTCTGCTCCAAGGAAAAAGGCATATTAGAAATGTTGTACCAAAAGCATAGCTATTTCTAAACCAATTCTCTGCTTATAGTAAATAATACAAATTATTGATTCCTGATATTCAGGCCGAGACAAATACTTTTCATTTTGGTCTTTTTAAACAATACTCTGCTACTTCCAGTTCACCATTCCATGAAACGGTGTGGCCTTCACCGCTGAGATGGTATGTCCAATTATAAGCTTCAAAATATAAAATGAAGCAACCAATCATATTTGTGACAAATTTTCTAATTTAGTGTGTGCTTCTAAGCTGTCTTTAATTAGACAAGGTAGATTAATATTTACACTTTCCCATCCCAGTTTAGCTGCCTTCTTTGACCAATTTATTCATAAACTATATTTCTGCACTTGGTCACAATAACATGTGCTAGCTAAATAACAAAATGATCCTCCTAATGATGTCATCTTTATTCCAAAGCTAGTAAGTCTTTATACTCATAATGCAACAATAAAAACCATTTCTATCTTGGTAACAAAAGCTAAAGAAAGATCGACTCAATTAGCTATGTTGCTTGGAATTTCAGAATTAGTCATTGTTGTCCATTTTGAGATTTGACTGAACACATGGATTAATCTTTTCAATGAATTGACATAGAATATGATTGCGCTAAGGTTTCATGGAGCACATAACTGATAAAGATTACAAAGTGGAAACTAAATTCATTTTATCCATCAATCTCGCTACAGTTAGATGTGTACCTCAACCACAAAGCACATCCAAGCCTTATTTCCATAGGCTTCTGACACGCCTTTCAAAATACTTAGACCCAAGCTTCTGATTGCTTCTGCTATCTCAAGAAACTGGTCGCACTCTTTGCAAAGCATCTATATCAAGCAAGCAGGATAACTTGGAGATTAGAAGATAAGAAAATTCCATTTTATGTCTTGAAACATAGTCAGCTCATGCTCTGCCAACTCAGATGAGTCAGCCTGTCGCTCTCTATTTGAAAAATCAAAGACTCATTTTAGACTAGGAAACAATAGATTTCTCAAGTTTGCTATTACCTCAACCAACATTTGCCCATTCATATTTATATTTTCAACTATTATTGGGCATACTTTTTGGTCGTTTCCCACTTCCACAGCCCAGCTCGAACCCTGCTCACTATGTGAAAATTTCCTCATACCAGTGTCCTTGTCAAGCAACTGAAAAATCACAATTTCTTTTCCAATTAAAGCCAATAAAAATAATCAATGTTATAATCTAGCAGGTAGAATATTTTCTTTATATTCATTCATGTTTTGATTTCAGAGTTGTGAGCCAAAGATCCAAGAGCAAGATGAAGAGCTTAAGGAAAACTGCACAAACAGGCCATTCTTGTAGATTTCCCCTTCAAAGAAACAGTTAACCTTCATCGGGACAAAAAGTTAAATTTGTTAGAATTCAGGTTCAGATATCAGTGTGTCACATTTCCAACTTCTACTACCCTACATAAAAAGTGAGTCCATTACGAGGTGAAATCTATTAATATAAAGCATGATGCGTCTCATAAGACTTGAAGTTTATATATCTATGTGTGCATTTACATGGCAAGTCTATCAGCTATGTGGATAGTTAAAGAAATGCACTAGTAAGCATGTGGTAAGAATAAAATGCAAACTATTAAAAAGAACAACTAATAATTCCCATCTTTTCTATGTTTTTTTTCTTAACTAATGAATATATAGAAGGCATAGGGTGTTATCAGTGGAACCTTGAGATAATTTTCTAGTTTTAATTTCTATAGAAGTTACCAGAACATCAATGCACAAATATTATTTGTTCTCTTATTTATTATTGTATAGGGTGTAGAGGATAAAGGAAAAAACCCAACCATCCCAAGTGGGCTAATTGCCAAAGTGACAGACAACGCAAAGAGAATAAAATTTGCACCAAGAGAAACAAATGGGCTCTGGATTGAATAATACCAAATACCTTTGAAGCATGGCATTTATGTAGCTTTTCTGAATGCTTCGTTACACTTTGCATAAAGATCATGTGCTTAATTGTTCGCTCGAGAAGTGAATCAATACTGCACTGTGTAATTCAGAAGTTTCAGCAGATAACAAATTAGAAAACCATAAACAATCATGAGCAGGAAAATTATGGTGGTAATATCACCTTTGATCCATTTGGAATAAGCTCTCGCAATTCCTTTATCCGGTCTTGGATCAACTGTCTATCCCTGGGCCTCGGCCTACAACTTTCACCAGGTCTAGCTCTCTTTTTAGATATCTTTACTGACACCCGAGACCTTTCCACATGTTCACTGCCTCTACTAGAACTGGTTGGTGAGATACCTTTCAGAGACTCAACACCACATGTCACTGAGTTGAAGCTGCTTGAAGTGTCTCGGTCAAATGAAAAACCTGCCGAACTCAGAGTACCTACACTATTGCAAGGTGTTCTTTCAGCAGTCAATAGAGATTCCTCAGTATCACGGCATGAAATCTCACTTTCTGTGTCGGCTCCCTTATGACTAGCTTTAGCCACCACTGCATCTAGAAGGTGCATATCAGAGTTCTCCATCAGCAGACTGCAACTGTCCATTCCCTCGGAAATCTCAACAGCCATCTCTGAACCAATATTTTTTGCCTCCCAGATACAATCATTTTGTTTCTGGAAAGAAGGTCCCAATGCCTCAAAAAGTTCATAGCCAGCACAAAAACTGAAAGGTGAACTCTGCATCTCAACACAATTAGACCTGATCGGTAGCTCTGGGTTTGCAAAATCTCGACGCATTTGCAGGCTCGGAAGTTCTGGAAAATTAATATCAGCATGATCTGGGAAAGCTGGAGACTCGAGATTGTGCGTACGAACATTGGATGTGACCATTTGAGAACCTTCAGTCCTGACATTCTTGATGGATGCCGTGCAAATAACTTCTGCTATCTTCCCTGAATCCCCAACACCGTTCGATTCTCCAACATGTTTTGAGTTGTTAACAAAGTCCACCTCTCCTTGTTGTTGTCTTTTAAGGATATTCTCACAACTTGAGGGAAGTAGAATATCATTCACAGAAATCGAGCATTCTGCACTTTCATGCATCTTCATTTTGAGATTTTTATTTGAAAAGCCTTCCCTTGGAGGCAAAATATGATCATTACTAACAGGCTCCCCAAGAGGTGAAACCAACTGAGACCACAAATTCACCTCATCCCCGTGAGCAGACCCTTTTACTTTAGCTAAGCAATGGTGAAAAGCTGGATGTGAAGCTCTTATGCATGTATCTGACTGAAAAGGAATGCAACGGCATAAGACATTAAGATGAAATTATTGATTAATGCAGCACTGATCTGCATGTAACCGTGTGTGTCGGGAGAAGGGGGTGATGAAAGAGAGGGAAAGACAGATTCACCAAAGAAGTATTCTTTAATGAGCTTGGGATACAACCAGCTAAGGAATCTTGCAGATTACAGAAAACATTTCTGATATTGTCAACCAGCTTCACATCCTCAGCAATCTGATTCAGTCAAAGATGAAAATACTAGGCATAAGTACAGGTTTAAGAGTTTCCTTCATACATCTTGACGACGAGTGACGGCTTTTTGTCATTTCATCAAATGAAAACCTCAATGATACATAATAATACATCAGAGCTAAAATACAAAAATACTGGGGTCTAGTTTTCTTGCCTGCCAATTAGACTATCTCAAAGTAGGTCATAGGCACTCAGACAACAATTGGTTGGAAATTAATTGAGTGTGTCACTGTGTGATAATAATAAGACAAAATGAATACTTATCCACACTGACAAAATGAATACTTTCTCAGTGTGCCTTGCATAAAATAACAGAATGAATCAAATGAAGATGGGAACTTGAGGTACAGTAAACATACCTTATGAAGAGAGCCTAGTTGTACGACTCCATGTGGAATGACAGCCACAACTGCAATGGTCTGTAAGCAAGAAATCTCATATTATATATTTTTGTTGATAAAATGCAAAGAGCATCCAGCACAAATACAATTTGAGAATCTCTTTTGGCAGAGTTGGAGACTGAAAACTCAGAATTCACATGAGCAGAAAGAAGC
This sequence comes from Salvia miltiorrhiza, assembly GCF_028751815.1. Taxonomy (NCBI): domain Eukaryota; kingdom Viridiplantae; phylum Streptophyta; class Magnoliopsida; order Lamiales; family Lamiaceae; genus Salvia; species Salvia miltiorrhiza. The sequence continues at coordinate 51,316,173 of NC_080389.1, forward strand.
ATGGAGTTTCAGAGGCCACAGTGGCTGATCCGAGGGAGCAAGTTGGGGGGGCCTGCTTTCCCCCCACAATTTTGACAATATAAATATGTCCGTGTATCACAATCCAGGGGCTGAAAATGGCACTCACGTTCTCAATTTAAATAAGGGTTCTCATGTGAACCTCCTCATAAATATATATATATATATAGGGGTTGGTTATCATGATAACTACATTTTTTCATGAGCCTACTGCACTGAACGTATAAAGTCACTGCACTCACCATGAAATTAACTGAACCCAAAAGAAAATGGAATTTTCTCCCCTCATGGGATTCAAACTATGGTCTTGCATTCATCCATCAAAGTAATGCATTCACCGTAGATCTTGGTGATCGAAGGGGTGAAAATAGTTCTCACATTCTCAATTTAAATAAGGGTTTCCATTTGAATCTCCTTCTACTTGGGTTTGAATCTCATGAGGGTCGAAAATTCCATTATTTTTTAGCGCAGTTAATTTCGCTGAATTCGCGATATACAACGGGATATTAATTTATTGCATTCGCGAATTCGCGACATACAATGTGATGTTAATTTATTGCACAATGCATACAATTTACTGCAGCAAATGTACAAAGTTACTAAAGCTCTAACACTTCTCACAATAAGAAGATTCTCATTTGAACCATTTCCTATGTGTGTGTGTTTATATATATTAAAATATTAGAACATTGAGAAATCATATGAAAGATATACAATCACAATAACTAACATATGAATATATTTCCTCCTATAACTTCTAAACTTGATCTATTTTCATACACTCTTGCACTCACCCCAAAACTAAAATCCTACGTCCATCATTAAATGGACGCCTGAAATTTAGTAACTCTAAACTCATTTCACTTAAGGCCTTCATGAAGCACTATCAAGCTTGCAGAGTTTCAGAAAAAGTCATCTTGATTAAATAACAAAGTAGACGTACAAAATTGAGTAGAATTAACTCTGCTTCCGTCAATCATGGTAAGAGATTTAACTCTGCTTCCATCAATCATCAAGTGCAGCAACAGATAAGACATGCCCATGTTGTTTCAACAATGTGTGAATTCAATTTCAACTCTTTGCTCTCAAGACATTGAAATATAGCAAAGCCTAACTCAGACTCATGGCTCCTAGTCTTGCTAGAGAGCCCAGCACATATAATTTATAATAGATACTCAGATTATCAAACCTTAAAAACATTCACTATAAAGGCAAGCTCAGCAAGAAGATAATTATTAAATTAATACTTCAAGAAAAAATTCAAAAGCTTACTGGGGATTCTAGCGTCAGCCACTCTGCAGTGGAACCTTTGAACTAACCAGAGGTGGGAAGGCCCAGGGATACAGAGGGATCATTAAAATATACTATATCTCATGCATTAATGGTTCTTACAGTAGACGGTATTCTACTCCCACTCCATAACAGTAAAAAACCACAGTACGAAGCATCTCTAAAATCAAATCAAATAGGAGATGAAATCACCTTAATGCCAGCTGAAAACTGAGTTTGCCATGCACCATAATACTGGATAAGAGAAAGTCCCATTAGTAAGAATGACAAGAAATTTGAACATATTGCAGCAAGGAATAGACACTACTTGCTCTTCATCTACATTTTGTTGACACATTTCCATTTTAACAGTTACAGATACCAACAACAACTCCTCTAAAAGGTATGCCAAATCTCAATCTAACCACAAGATCTTGAAGTTCAACATAGGTTTCAATCTAGCCAGAGTTTTCCTTGTTCAGGTTTATTTACAATTACAACACTTAGCATCCAACAGAAAAATCCAGTCCATCCAATTAACCAAAGAGCTTTTACTTGAAGTAAGAAATAAACAGATAGCCAGATAACTAGACCCGAGGATATCTCTCATGAAATATGATCCAAGTTAACTCTCTCAAAAAATATTTCATTCTTATACTTAGGGTGACTAGAGGGGCAGAGCATGCATATTTAAGGTTCATGTTCTAAGTCCATAGACAGCAATATATATACCTCAGATGAGAAGGATGAATCAACAACATGCTGATCCGAAAATATCCATGAATGCTTCCCAGAAACTGCCACATGCCCAACAACCCTGCTTGAACAAAAGATTTAAAAATAAATAAATAATAAACAAGGACACAAGTGACCATATACTTGTGTATCTCTAGACATATATATGTATTTGTATTTTGTACAATACACAGATGTAGAAGAAACCATGACTTCTACAGGATTTACCTGTAGAAGAGCGGACAACAACAATGCTAAATGACGACCCACAAGCCATAGTTCATTTGTTTAACTTAAACTCTACCTAGAGAAGTAGATTTGAACAGGTAAAAGAGAGATAAGAAGTAGTAAACCATAAGCCTCATACCCTTCTCCAAGAGAATATACTTGATATGACATCTTTGCAACAGCTAATCCCAAAGGATCATGAGAATAAGAACCTTCATTCAGAGTACCTGCTGTTGAATTCTTGTCAGGATATTGGTTGCCTTCATAATAGGCATCCTCCCAAGTAAACATCCTGTAATATTTCGGTGCACATTGAAAAAGCCAAAATAATTTATACATTTAAAAAAGAATAATCAGCAATTCAGCATAATAGAATGAAAAGAATTAAACTCATAAAGGGCAGCATTTAATGAGAGATTTAGCAGTGATATTGACTCTAGAAAATCAACTGGATACGGAACATATTTTTCGTGAAATTTTGAGACGTAACAAAACCAAATTCAGCTGTAAATAGTTTTTCTTATTTTCTAATTAGCTTACATAAGTTTCTGAAGACAGGACCATTGCTTTTTCCATAATCTCCAATATCACCATCCATGACGATTATTCCAACTAGCTTAGTTATTGTCAACTCTAAACTATTTAAAGGAAACAAATTCTTTATTTCATGAGCTATTTTGCAATTTATAAGCTTCAAAAGCAATGGTTGGAAAGCACAATTTTCATATGTTTCTAATGATTTTTTGTTTGTCTACTTAAAATTCCTCCAACCTCACAATGCATTGTAATCTCAGGTTATATAGTAAGTAACCTACCTTTTCCAGCAGGATAAAATACATAACCGCACTAGATATTTTCTTGTTATCAAGAATAAATGATTTCATAAACCAAATAGTATGAGAGAAGTAGATTGTACAGTGCAATATTTCAGGATGATTATACTACAAAATATATTCATTCACATCTAAGAGCAAAATAGGAGACTCACATCCTTGATCGATGCTTGAGCTTCCAAAAGACCACATATTTCCAACCAGTGTTGAAACACAAGCTCCTCAGTGCTTGTTGCAATTGGCTTGCCATGTTTCCTTCTCCCAGCCAATAAAATTCCTACCAGTAACACCCAACTCTAACCCAGAAAGAAACCCGAGAAACTCCCTATATCCACCCCCTTGTCGATGTGTAGTTCCAAATCTTAGCTTCCTCTGTAGGAACCTCTTCCAGCCTGTTTCCTTCTCAACCGTCTCTTTATAGGAGGTCCCACCGTTGGCAGCAACAAAATATCATCTTTCCCCATCCTCTCTCCCACTCCCACAACCATAAGCCAAACCTCACCAATCAAACAACAAACCTTCTTTGATCAACTCACAAACTTGCAACAAAAACCACTAAACAAAACCACGAGATTCCCGTCCTATACCCTCTCTTCGAATACCTTTGCATCTCCATATTCATATAATATCCTGAATTTTCTAACAGAACCCTCCGCCACAATCCAACAATAACAAAACTACATCAACTATAATCCATCAAGACTCTGTTATCGCATATCATACACGACAAAGAGCACTCCATCTGCAGATTCTTTGTACACGCATCTAACGATCGCTGAAGTAGAATTCAACTATAGAAATGAATTTATTTATTTATTTATCTTTTAAAAAAACAACAGAATTGTTTGAGATTAACTTAACAGTAAACTGCTTCGGATGAGTACCTTGGGCGCTCAGAGAAGAATCTCCGCAAAAGAGCTGAAATTGGTGCCATATTCGTTGCAATTTAAGGGAAAGTGGCGGTTGTAAAAGGGCAGCGTGTTGTTGAGCTGAAACGGTTTTCGTTTAGAACTCAAAAGGCTGTGCTGCTTATATAGCAAAAGTGAGAGTGAAAAACTAGAGCCTTTTTGTCGAATGTGGAAAGGAGTGCTGTCATTAAACTACGACGGGTGCGCGTCACGCACCATCCCACTTTTAGCCTTTTCGCCGCATACCTGTCAAATGTCCATTTTACCCTCATTCTTGTCCTTTTCCTCAATCCTCATTTTTGAGATTTCTACAATAATTTTCGAGTTCAACATTCAATAAATCAAGCAGCAGCAGCACAAAAATTGTGAGTTGTTTTGCTCTAGGCAACATACTTCCAGTTCCCCCCTCTCATTTTATTTTCCTTTTTTATCTTATCTGTCTCATCAAAAATAACATTTACTTCACATTATATATTTACTTTATAAAATCATCTTTCTAAGTGATCTCTACTTATTTTACATTCTAAATACTTTCTTTTTAATTTTTGTATTTAGATAAAGTGAGTTATTATCAACGAGGCAATAGTAGATGTGTCATACGTGCTACTTACTCAAATTACAAAGTAAGTTGATGTGCATGTCATTCGAAATGTTTCGCCTAACAACATTATATTCCCACAACCAGGTTGCTAGCTATGTGATTTAAGTAAGCATTAGTAGTGAAATTTGTGGTCATTTATGACTTTCTCGTATCTTTTATGATCAACATAAGTACACATAATTAAAACTGCTAGCGTTTGTCCTTATTTTATTTCAATAATGTAACGACAGCATATCTATCATCTTAAATTGCATAATCGAATGTGTATGTGCAACTGCATGACTAAACTTAAAAACTAGAATGGTATATACTGTCACCATAATTATATATGGAGTAGCGGCAGTGGCCTATCACTTCAAAAAATAATAAAAGAAAAAAAGTTGGAGCATATGTTCTCATATTTGAATTTGTGAAGTGGTTTGTTAATCTTGGGGATTCAACTAATTTAATCGATTCAAGAAATCAAATACAATAAATTTTAGGGGTATATGTGTTTTTGGTTTTGCATATGAATATAAATTCTATCGTCAAATACATCAACTTTCATTTCTTTCTGATTTTGCATACGCTGAACATCTTTACCAAATACATTAATGTATTTTTGTTTTCTTGTAGTGGAATCTACTTAATGTCCAACTGCATAATCACCGAGGAATATATAAATTAGAAGCAAGTTAAAGGAGTTAGGTATTATATAGCTCAAAAGGAATTAATTTAGGGTATCATTAAGAGCATACAAGACCATAAAAATGTATTAAATGAAATAAATTTAGGGATAGAAACTTCTTAATTTTGGAAGATAAAAGCTTACATGCATATATATTTGTATTTGAAATAAGTTATATAATAAAAAATCAAAATTAAAGGTTGATTTGGCGCAAAACCTCTTTGAACATAGTGATGACTTCCATGGATGCATGCTGTATATCACGTCCGACTTGTAATCTACATGTTAATTTAAACTAATAAAAAAATACAAGCTAGCTATTGACCAATTAAATTGAAATTTCCGACCTTTTTATGAGCTATAACAATGAGGTAGGATAATCCATCTCAACCTGAATTTTATTTTGAAGTGTGTGATTGTGAATGAGAAATTGGTAAGGAGATGAATAATATGCTGATTTATTTAAAAGTAAATTAAAGACTTAGGTTGAGGTGAGTGAAATCAGAAAAGTATACTTTGAATTGTGAGTCATTTAGCTAGTCCACTTTTATGGCAAACAAAATGATTTATGTGGCAAGAAAATGCTTCTTATCTTGCCATCATCTACCAATCTTTCCTTCTATTAATCCATCAACTTACCCTCCAACAGACGGCCAAACTCCTTTTCATCAATCATTTTTACTACTAAAGTTGTCACACCTCACTACACCATTGTCCCCTTTTTTTTTTTCCTTTCATTCCTTTGTACAAGTTTTTCTAAGGATGGCAATATTCATGTTTTATTGTAATATTTCACTACTTTTTACACCAACGAAAAAAAGGTACGTAGTTGTTACAAATGATCATATAAAAATTTTAGTGCGGGAACTAAGAAACAATTTGAACTGTCGATCTATGTATGATCTATGATTATTTTAGAAGACACATTGTATAATACATAAAAAGCATTTTAGCATTGCTGTATATATATGTGTGTATATAAAAGCAAGGGTGCGGTTATAGTGAGAACCACAATTATCGTGAGAACATAAGAACCAAAAAAATTACTGCATCTGCTATACAAACTAATGCATCCGCTATTAAATTTAATGCATCAAAAAAAAATAAATTTTTGCTCCCTTCAGGATTCGAACCCAGCATCTGCATCCATCCACTAAGATGATGCATCCACCGTAGATCTTGATGATCGAATGGCTTAAAATGGTTTTCCGTTCTTATTTTATTAGTGGTTCTTATTTGAACCTCTCCCATAAAAGCAATATTGTTTATGTGAAAAATACTATAATATACAAAAAGTGTATTTATTATGTTCTCATGCTAGGAATAATTTTTACACGATCTCAACCTTGTAATTGTTATACTTAGGTGCGATTGTGTTTTAATTTGACTAAATTATAAGTATATAATTCTATGTAGTTGTTTGTATTTTGTAATGCGCTCAACTTACAAGTTGCAAATTCTGTCTCGGGCACAAGTCATTTGTAATGCGCTCAACATACACAAGTGGCAAAGTTGAACTTATAGCATTTCATTCACAAATTTAGTCCACAAATTACATTTAGACGTCAATGTTATGTATATATGGGTTCGGTGGTGATTTAATATATACGAAAACTTGGGTGCAATCAGTTGCACTGTGCAACCGAATTCATCCGTATCTAAAATAGTGTTATTTATTCGGTTAGGATCATTATATGAATTCAAGTTAGGATACGGATCATGATTTAAGTGAGGGTGCAACCGACCACCTCAACATATGATATGGTAGGAGAAATTATATATGAATAAGTTAGTATATAGTGTTGAATAAGTTGCTGATAATGATTTACAAGAAGCTTATTCAACACTATATATATATACTGGCTTATTCGTCATTCTCATTTCTCACAAAAATAGTCATTATCACCATATATATATATATAATGATTCCAATGAGATTTCTCATATATGATGAGATCTCAGATTGATTTGTAGGTGTTGATTTAATGTATTCGATGACTGATATTTACCTGAAGAAGAATTTTTTTTACCTGGATTCGAATTCTGAAGGGAGCGAAAATTTTACTATTTTTTTTAATATTGTTATTCATTATTCTCACTTCTCACAAAAAATAGCAATCTTACTATAACATAACCCTATATATGTGTGTGTGAGTGGGGTTGAGATCCTGTAAACTCTAGTCCCCCCATAATACCATAAATCTTCATATTTATGCATAATGTTAAACAAAAATATGTATAATATTAAACACGAATATGTGTTTATTAATTATATATGCATATTTGAATTCATACATGCATATTCCAAATATGAATATAAAATTCATAAATACATATTTTTGTAAAGGGTCTGATTCGTTGCCAAATGATTTGTGGGATACGTTTAAGTTTGCAAAACGTTTTCTAGTTACTGATTTCTGTCATGTTCAGTGTGAAGGAAATAGTGCAGCTCATACGTTAACTCAGTTTGCTAGAATCAATTAAATGTAATGATTTGGAAGTTGAAATTTTTTCCATGATTTTTGAATATTGTACATTCCGATATTTAACGTATAATCTTTTTTCACCTAAAAAACATCATGCATAAAAAGAAATTTACGGTACTATGATAAACTAAGGATTTATATGATTCACTCTATGGATTCACTTACAACATAGATATAAAACAAACATTAAAGTACTATGATAAATTACTGTATGTAATTCTTGGTTATAATTCTTGGTTTTCCAAGTGAAAGTTACAATTTTTGCGGCATTTGAGAATGATTGGGTAGACCAGCTCGCCAGCTGTTGGAGGTGGAGCTGCTTTAGCCCACTTTTCATATCCCTTTTCGTTTTCATGAATTGTATAATTTTAATTCTTGCTAAATGCTAACTAACATTAATATTGCATGTAATTTCATGTATTGCGTATTACCTTTGTTTATTTTTCGAAAATCGAGTTTATAAATTTGAATATTTGTGAACCAAGTTGGACTAGAATATGTATTATTGGTCAAATTCCATAAAATTATACTTTTATATGGGTCCAAATATAATTAAACACCAAAAAAATTATTTTATATCAATTTGAAGCCGATTATAAATGCAACTTTTTTACTCTTAACTTTTAAAATAATCTTACACGTTTTCTCTGATGATTTTATTGGTAATATTGTATATACGCGAACATTTGAGAAAAAAGAGCACCAACCTACAATTACCTAATTGAGCTTAAATTAATTACTAGATCCAGATTTAAAAATAATCAAAATGTCAAGCCAAATATCGAGTATATTAGCCAATTTTTTAATTTCAACCCTGGCGTATATTACGAGTGATTATAGTGGAGCAATTTGGGTTTCTATATAGATATAACCAAAACATAACACGTTTGAACAAAGATTTGATGCGTTTGTAGTGGTTTTATATTGATTTAATTTTAAAACTAATTTTGCAAATATATATCTTTGTTGCACAAGAAAATTTTGCTAGAGTCAATACCTCTTGTTTAGCAAAGAATTTGTCAGCGCTATCATGTTATACTTTAGTTGCTTATCTTTAAAAAAAATCTTCAATAATTTTAGATTTCATCGTCATTAATATTTTGCTACATATATATTATATGAAGCTTCTTGTAAATATGACGAAAAGAAATGTAACAATCATTAGTACTATCATTTATGCCTGCATAATTGAGTAATTGACACAAACAATTGATGATTAATTTAAGACTTATTTGCTAAAGTTGTGATTACTGAATATATAGGTCATCTACGCATATACAATACCTAGTAATTTGTAAATAGTGGACCATCAACGGCAACATGGATTGTAAACTTGTGCTCAATTATGAATTATACATATTTATGTTTACGTATATTTGTATTAATGCACAATTATATTGACGTGACAAGTGGCAAGAGCACCTAACGCGTCATATATTTTCATGTATATTTCTATCCAACGTTATGCATATATATGCTTATGTTTATGCATATTTGTGTTCAATTATATGCACAATTATGATGGCGAGCGTGCTAAAAAATTGAATTTTCGACAAATAAAAAAATTTAAAATTATTTTTTTTAATGTCCAAAATTTTTATTCCTGTTTTAACCCTGCGAGTATTTTGCCTTCAAATGGATCTGTCGTGTGTCACGCTCCTAATGTGACACATACACATATATTGTGTGATCCATATTTGAGATCTATATACTATGGTAAGAGGGCGGATCTACATGATCCGCTTAACATGAATTCTATATAGAGCACGTATGAATTCGTTGTGTAACTGTATGAATTGCGAAAAATAATTTTTATACTACCTATGAGATTCGAACTCGGGACCATAAATTCATCTGACAAGGTGATGAATCAACAGTAGATCTTGATGATCTCAGAGGTGAAATTCGTTCATATTTTATATTCAAAGAGGTCCTTTTATTTTAGCTCACCCATATATATACACACACACACACACACATATATATATATATGTATGTATGGGTGAGCTAAAATAAAAGGACCTCTTTGAATATAAAATTACTAATCATTTTCGCTTTACATTTATGGAGCTAGCGTTTATTTTACACGATTGGAGTATATGATATAAGTTACGATATCATAATATATTGTTTGGTGTAAAACACACTATCATTTATAAAGCAAAAGTCCATAAATATTACTCCATCTGTCTCATTTCAAATGGCTCAAAACTATAATATTGTCCTATAATTTTGAGATATCTGAAATGAGAAGGAGAAGGTATATAAATTTATATGATTTTATATAGCACCTGCTAAATATATAGTATACACAATACAAATAATAATTATAACTAGTAATAATTATATATAATTACATTCTATCAAATAATGGATTACATATGATAATTATATTATATAATAAAATATTTCAAAACGAGTGATGTACAAATATAAAAGGCCATCATTATTATTTGTAATATGTGATTATTGTTTCTGATGATTTCTAATCATTTTTGCTTTATATTTATGAAGCGTTTATTTTACATGATTGATAAAATATATGATTAATTACTTTTATCCTCAAAAGTAAGATTTATCCAATCTTAACTTTTAATGGGATATAAGAATCAAATAAAATTAATTTAAATAATAAAAATAATTAAGGATCTTAGAATATCTTAAAATTTTGATTCATCAAAATAAACAGTAATATATTAATCTTATTATTTTTATCTATCTTTCAAAACGTCCTAATTTTAGGAGACATGCATGTAACTTTTCTACCAGCGGAAATACAAGTCAATTAATAAAGCAATTTTGCGTTAAATTCGAAAACGAAAAAAAAAAACTAAAAATAAAAACAAAAAACACACATGGCATCCAAAAAGTGACTTATTATATTACCAATCTTTTCTTCTCTCGATAATTAATTAAACGATTTACACACGACTTAGTATGTTGAACTATCATGTTATTAATTGATAGTATATTAATAATTATCGTTGACGGAGTCGAGGAGGCCTATTTCATATGGTAAAATTGAGGCACCAAGGGCTCTCTCTTTTAAAATGTTTCAAATATATATATTGAGAAGGGTTCTAATAAAAATCTATTTTAATGTAAGGAATGAGAACTAATCTTGACCATTTATTTAAATTCTGCGGTTAAAATTATCTTTCAATATCTTATTGTGTTTTTCGTGCAACTACAAACATTAGATATGTGACTGTCATGGGAGCAAAATTTATTGGGTAAGGAGAAGGAGGGCTGGTGATGTTTTCTCGGCGGGCGGTGTGATTGCGGGGGTGCAGCAGGGGACCCGATGGAGGGCTTGGATGGTCTGCTGCATGGTCGGGTGCTGGAGCAGCTGGGTCACGATTCAGCGCTGGGGTGAGAAAGGCAGTTGCGAGGTGGTCTGGGACCTTTTGAGTTCGAAGTCGGATTTCTGGAGGAGCCTATCTTGGGGCGGACATGACGAGGAAACCGGCCGTGGAATTTTCTTATTTGTTCGTTGGGAGCGCTCTGGGGTTTTTTGGAATGGAAGAAGCATGGATGGTTGGCGGCGACGGAGTTTCACCGGCCGGGTAATCCTCCATTTTTTCTACCGGACGCGGTCTCCTCGGTGGTTTCAGTATAGGCGACGGCGCTTCACCGGCCTTTATTGTTTCTTTGCCGAGGCCTCCCGGTTCTTCTATAGATTATGGCGATGGCACTTATCCGGCTTTTTTTCACGGTGATTTTCTGGGTTGGGAGCTTTGGGCGACGGCGTCTCACCGGCCTTTTGCTCTTGTGGTCTGTTGGTCTTTGGCTGCAGATGGCGACGGCGTATAACCGGCCATCTGCCCTCTTTTGTTCCTTTTGCTTTTGTTTTGTTTGTCTGAGCCGGGTTGGTCTGGGGACGATGGTTAGGCCGGAGTTCCCGAGACCTTCCCTCCCGCTCTTCGTTCTCGGTTTTTGTCTAGACGGGTACTCTTTTTCCTTCTTACGGTTTTTCCCATGGGGTTTTCCGTAGGAAGGTTTTAATGAGGCTCGGCCCTTAGTTAGCTCTCTTGTGCTCTCAAGGGTTTAGGTGTTTGTTTTCTTTTCTTCTTTTTATATATAACCGCATTTAATAAAAAAAAAATAACAAACACTAGATATCAAAGATTTGACAATTTTCTTTTGTACAACTACGAATATCATATCATGCAATGATCATTCGTACAATTGTTCGAAAAAAAAAATTCTCCATTCTTTACACGAATAACTCTTCGTGCAACTAACAAACATTAAACTGTGCAACAATAGAAAACAAGATTTATTATTAAATATGGCTTAAAATAAAAGAAAGAGAAAAAAGACCAAAAAACCCTTGAGAGCACAAGAAAGCAAACTAAGGGCCGAGCCTCATTAAAACCTTTTAAGAAAACCCGGAAGGGGAAAACCTTAAAAGGAAAAAGAGTACTCGTCTAAAACGACATAACTCAGCGCATGAGAGGAGAAGAGACATCTTCAGATATTCCGGCCTAACCATCACCCCTAAGAAACTCGGCTCACGAACACCGAAAAAAGAAACAAAGAAGAGAACCCTTGCAAAAGAGAAGACAATAGAAAACAAAGATAACAAAGATTTCACAATTTTTTTTGTGCAACTACGAATATCATACCATGCAACAACAGATAACAAAGATTTTACAACTTTCTTTTGTGCAACTACGAATATCATACCATGCAACAATCATTCGTACAATTGTTCGAAAAAAAAATTAAAATTTTCTCCATTCTTTACATTATTCATGCAACAACAAATATTTAACTGTGCAATAATTGAAAACAAGATTTTACAACTTAATCATATATAGCCATTAGTTTTAAGGAAATAAATGGATGATATTGGTTCTTAGTTTCTATTTTAAGGAAGGTTTCTATTTTAACCCCACCCTATATAGTAGTAATTATTTAAAAATTTATATTTCCTCAACCCAAAAAATTAGAAATATTAGCACTTCTTTCTTGTTTTTCTTATTTATTACCAGGGGATGTATATTTACTTGAAAAGCAATAGGGTTCGTAACTATGTGAATTAAAATAATTTGGGCTGCAATCATTAGACACTATCATGTGTTAGTGTTGAACACTATATACGATAGTAGTGAGGATCAATATCAAGAGCTGTGGAGTGTGGATTATATGTAATTCATTTGTAGAATAATTTCAATATATACAGTCACCCCACTAGTTCAATATAGAGCTAGAATTAATATTAATTACGGGTGCACGATAAATTTTGTTTATATAGAGAGAGAATCAAACAGAAATTTTGTCTCTCGTATAATAGCTAGAAGTTGTTTTTCAAAAAATAACTAAAAGTTAATATACATAAATGATTTTGTATGATCTGCAATTATAATTAGAAGGCGAAAACCTCATATTATTGGAGTTTTTTTTTTTTTTTTTTCAAGTTTCATGGATTTTGAGATTGATACATGAACTCTTGGTTAGAGAAAAATAAGATTTCTTAGTTGCTTTGTTTTTGTCATTACCGGTAATTTATTCGGATTGCTATGAGCATCATTATTAGTTGTTCTGTTTGCTATGAGCGCCATTATCTGGGGTTGTCGTTTGGCGATAAGAAGTGGACACGGCCGAAGCGAGGGGAGTTTCAAATGGACGTCGAGTCCATTCGAGGTTCTGTTCGACGAAAGCACTCAAGCGTTTGGTGTGGGAGTGATTGCACGAGATGAGAACGGGCAGATATGCGTTGTGTTGGCAAAGAGAACTCGCCCCACATCCAACACGATGGTGGCGGAGGTGATGGCTGTGGTGGATGGGATTGTGTTTAGTGTGGAGTGTGATCTTCAGCCGACTGAGATCTATATCGATCCAATGCTTGCAGTTAGAGTGATGGCTAATCCTGTAGAAGAGACGGATTTTCTCCCACAAAATATTCGCGACATTTTGGAAACGACAAGAGATAGCATTTTTTTTTTTTTTTTTGATCGGGCAAAGTCATGTTAGATGTTAGTAGTTAGTTCCCTCATCCACCCCAAGAACCACCTTATCTCTCCATACACCAAATCCACCTTATATCTCCAATCTCCAATTCGCTCCCAAGAGGGATAGCATATTAATAGGGGTGTTTCATATGTATAGATCGGCGAATCAAACTGCCCATAATTTTGCACAATTTGCGCATAACGTTGAGCACCCTGTGAGATAGACTCAAGCTTTTCTTAGTTGGCTTAGGAATTATTGTACAGTAATAATATTTCACATCTTTGGCCTAAAAAAAAAGTTTATTCGAATTGCATAAAAAATAAAATTATTTCAATGTATGAAGAAGCATTATCTTAGAGAGTATTTTGCAATATATGAATATACATTATTGTAATAAAGTTAATTCGCATGAAAGCCAATCCCGATTGTTCATTGCGTGGAAAAAGATTATGGTCATAGACGTAGCCGTTACCTTGAATATTTTATGGATTAACAATGTTTAGGTGTGTTCTATTTGATTGTAAATTTATCATGAAAAAATAAAAGATAAATAAAATTTCATCCTTTAAATTCTTACTTTTTTTCACATTTCCTGCAAAATAAAATTTGACCCCTTACTTATTCCTTATATTCACTACAAATGAGGGATAATATTATCACACCAAAAATGGAGGGATAATATTATTCCTCATTTGTAGTGAAAATGAGGAATGAATAGGGGTCGAATTCTATTTTGTAGGAAATATGAGAAAGGAAATGAATGATTTAAAGGGTGAAATTTTATTTATCCCTCATTTTCCATGATAAATTTACAACCAAAGATAACACACTCTTAGAAAATTAAGTGTGACGTGCTATAAAAACATGCATTTACTCAATATTCATTCCTTAACTAGTATGTTCATGCGATGCACAATCATCATTGAAATTGAATGATAATTTAAACAAATAAATATAAATATTAAATATAATTTATATATAAGTAAATTCAAACATGAATCTCAACAAAAAAAAAATTATCCACAATATAATCTCAATAAAAAATATAATTATGAAAACATTCAAATTTTAAAATTTTAAAAATAGCAATTAATTGATTTAATTGATAATGTTTATAAATATATAAATCATCAAATATCAAAAGCAAGTATAAATGATAATGATTTAATTGATAATGTGTATAAATATATATAAATAATAAAATATCAAAAGCAAGTATAAATATCAAATATCATTATAGATCATATAATATTTTAAGATGTACAAAAATATTTATTTACATATAGTTTAATATATTTTTTGAATACATATTTAAATCATATTTATGCAGTCATTTTGTTTCAATACAAATTTTAAAATAAAGTTCCTATCAACATCCAAAGATTAGATTTTTCAAAAAATACATGAATTAATTTTCATAAATAAAATTGGCCAATTTATTAAGTCGAATTTTATAATATGGAACAATGATGTTCCATTATTTAAGTAGGGCTCGATTTTAATAAAAAAATTATCAAAAAAATGGTTCTATCGGTGAGTCGTAAGTGTATACATGACATGCAATAACGGATCTAGGAATTTAATCATGGTCGGGCGAGATTTCATCGAAATTTTACATCAGACAAATTTATATAGTATATTTTTTAAAAAATCACATAAAATATATAGGTAATAAAAATAAAAATAAATGATCGGACAGTCGCCGAGGGTGCCTGGTCTCTGGATTCGCCCCTGATGCCATGTAATTTGAATAAACATGACAACAATTATTTTTATATGCCTCAAAATTTTTATTTGTGTTATTTTACGGACAAATATTTTTTATCAATTGATAAGTGGAAAATATAAAAGGTTCAACATGAGACATGTGTTGTTCATTTTAAAAAAATAAAATGTATGCAATTTCAGTAAATTTAAATAGGGTTAATTGCCGGAAAAATCATATACTTTTTCGATTTTTGGTTATTTCCCATGACAAAAAAGTCTGAACAGAAATCCATGAATTGAAAACTTAATTGTAATTTTCCCCCGCGTCCATTTTTCGGCGATCTCCGATGGAGCTCCGATCCAACGTGGCATAATTCATTCCATCTGTCAAAATAAATTGATGACTAGGCAGCCACATCGCCGCCGCCTGAAACCCAAATTTCTGAAAGAGGTGAAGGCGGCGACCAGAGGTTGGAGGCAAACTGCGGCGGGCAGAGGTTGGAGGCAAATTGGAAGAGGAAAGGGGAGGGCGAAGGCGGCGAGGCGAGAGGGCAGAGGTTGGAGGCGAGACGAGGGCGGCGGAAGTGGGAGCCGGGATCTGAATCAGTTACCCAAATTTCTGAAAGAGGCGCCGCAGATCTGGTTCTGTCTCCCTCCCCCTGCTTTGTCAAGCAATGAGCCCTAATTAATGAGAATAGAGGCGAGCGAACTGGAAGAGGAAAGGGGAGGGCGGAGGCGGTGTGTGGAAGCGGCGAGGCGAGAGGGCGGAGGTTGGAGGCGAGATGAGGGCGGCGGAGGTGGGAGCTGGGATCTAAATCAGTTCTCTCAAAACTAATTGTCGTGCCAACTGCCAATCGCCACCGGCGTCGGGGACTCGGGGTGGAGTCACGAGGCTCGGGCAAGGCGACCGTTGACTGCCGGAGGTCGAGGTGACTGGGCTCAAAAAAACTTCACTATCGCTGCAAAACTCCAATTCCCGGCGATGACACGCTGGAAATCCGATTGCCACCTCGGATTCAATTTGGGGAAAAAATGGACGCGGGGAAAAATTACAATTAAGTTTTCAATTCATGGATTTCTGTTCAGACTCTTTTTGTCATGGGAAATAACCAAAAATCGAAAAAGTATATGGTTTTTCCGGCAATTAACCCATTTAAATATACGTGCTACTACAAAATTAAGTTCTTCAATTTACTTTTATTTTTTATTTTTAAAGAAAATCGATAATGGTTCTCCAGATAATAATTTTCCAATGAGCCATTTTGATGCTTAATAGATATGAAATTATCAATCTAATATTAAATTTAATAAAGAAATAATAATAATAATAATAATAATAATAATAATAATAATAATAATAATAATAATAATGTTAGTATAAATAGATATAAAATTCATACAAAAACATTAAAACTTTAATAAATCTAAATCATATTTGAAATTCTATTTTTAAGATATATATATATATATATATAATTAATTATCTACAAATTTATATTAATATAAATTTGACCGTTAAAAATACTCCATTCGTCTCACTACAAATGTCCCACTTTTCATAATAGGATGTCTCGTTCACTTTTTGACAACATATTATCTCTCTATACTTAATATTTCAATAATTTACATCAACCCACTTTATCTACAAATTACATACTCCGTGCCCAAAAGTAATGAGATATTTGTAATGGATGAAGGGAGTATATTTTTAAGCTAAAGAGTTCTAAAATGAACAAATATAAGTTTCATCTTTGTAGTTGCATTAAATTGTTATAATAAAATAATATAAATACTAAAATATAAAAATAATATTCTTCGGCCCACTCTAATAGGCTCGTTTTCCTTTTTGGGGCGTTCCACTAGAATAGACTCGTTTTCTATTTTGAATAAAAAATGTACTTAATTGATGTGGACCACACCAATTTCTCTTAAAAGTAAGTTTTTTAATCTTTGTACCCAAAATGATTGAGCCTATTAAAATGGGACAGATGAAATATATAGTAAAAATATAGAAAGTAAAAAAAAATGAAAAAATGAATGTAATTTATTGATTACTTATTTTTATTAGGCCAACACATGCACACAAATAAAATGAGGTAAATAATTTATTTATTTTTCATGTCATTAGCTTATTTCTAAATAAATGATATGGAGTGTTTAGCCACGTAATTTATTGGATTCTGATTTGAGTATAAGTTCGAGTAAGTTTTCTTATTCAAGTGGCCTGCAGGTTGAGTTTTTTAAATGAAGTTGAATGTAAATATGTAATCTTATTTTATTTTTTTGAAATTAAACAATACAACACCGAGTGGGAATACAACACCACCACTTAAAGTGAAAAAATATCATTGCACGTATGCGAAATTGAACCCAAGATCTTTCATAAAGAAGAATCTTTGGTTGCCTCAACTTTGCCACTAGAGCAATACCTCATTGGCGTAAATATATAATCTTAAAAGACGCTTATCATACTAAAAATTTATTTTTTGTAATGTTATTTTTTTTAGGGCTTTTTTTTGTAATGTTATTGACTAAACTCGAAAGCTGATATAACTTTGCTAGAAATGAATTAGATCGGTTAATACAATGATGATATATAAATATATATCCTATATAAAATAATTGATATCATCAATACAACGAGACAAAGGACAATGATTCTTCAGTCCCTTTTCCCCTAACAAGTGTTAGGAAAAAAATAACATCTTCGAGTGCTCATTGAGTAAATTCATTATTATGTATTTTCACGATCATTAACAGATGAGGCAAGTATTGTGTAAGACTGCTTATAAAAGATATAATATTTAAATAATATATTGGAGTGAAAATTTTACAAAGACCCACTTTTCGCACTTGGATTGAAGGGGTCCATCTTTCTGATTTTTCATCATTTCTTCCCTCGAACTTTGGATTTTTTTTATACTAGTAGATTTGAAAATCAACAACTATTCGTGGAAGGAAATTCGATATAATTCATAGTTTTCAAGCCATAAGTTCATTAGGAATCTCCATTCGAATTTCGATTTGAATTTTTATTAAAATTGAATCGAATCAAATTAATTTGCGATTATTTCTATAAAAAAATTTCCAAAACATATTGAACTTTCCAAAAATTCAAAAAGAAGTATTTGAAATTATAAAATCAAAACCAAATCAAATACAAAAAATCTAAAAAGATCGAAATTAGACTATTTATTATTATTATTATTATTATTATTATTATTATTATTATTATTATTATTATTATTATTATTATTATTATTATTATAAAATTATTTAACAAAATTAATAGTATAAATATAATTTGGATTTCTTTTTTTCTTTTTTCTTTTTAAACAACACCCAAAGGGGTGAGGGAGACCCCAACCTATAGATAAATCATCAACCAGTGTTCCATACAAGACGCTGCCCAAAAGTAGGGATGTCAATCGGGTCAACCCACTCGGTTTCGGGCCAACCCATTCGGTTTCGGGTTATTATCGGTTCGGGATAGTCGGTTTTTTTATTTTTCGGGCTAAAATTTTTCGACCCTAACCCTAACCCACTCGGTTTCGGGCTAGCCCGTTCGGGCCCACAAATATACGATTTTTTTTATGTATAATTTTTTTATATGGAGAATCATATTATTGTAAAAAAATATGTCGTGCTTTTTAAAACAAAACATTTCGCCTTATTTTAGATACAAAAATTAGTGTTATTTTAATGTAAATTTACATAATATCTAATTTTAACTTTGTTTACGATAAAAATTGTATATAGATATAACATAAATTAATATCTTTATTTGACTTTTATATCATAAATATTTATTATTAATCGTTAGAAAAAAATCAAAACATATTATACAAGCATCAAAATATTATTATCAAATTAAAAAGTAAAGTATTAAAGTTTAGAAATCAATTATTAAGAAAGTGTTCGGTTAATCGGGCCAACCCACTCGGTTTTCGGGTCAACCCTATCAGGCTCGGGCTATTTTCGGTTCGGGCCATACGGGCTAAATTTTTTTCGGGCTAAAAATTTTCAGCCCTAACCCACCTTTTTTATCGGTCTATTCGGGTCGACCCGTCGGTTTCGGGCTTTTTTGACATCCCTACCCAAAAGTGACAACACCTAGCAGAAGCAACAAGGAGAAACATAAAACAGACCAAACAAAAGCATAAGGAGACGTAACCCAAAAATGGCTACATCCAGAAGACAAATGAAACGAAATCAGAAAGGAAACAAACTAGCTATCAACATGAAAACTGAATCTAAAGTTAGGATATCCAAGTTGATCCATCCTAATCAGAGCAAGAAACTGCCGAGGAGCAGAAGAGCAATCAAAAGTAGTCAACATCTGAACCTGATGCCCTCTCCTCGCCATAAAATAAGTTGGTCGGTTCCCCTCGCAGTGGATGTGAGTGAAACGGACTTGCCGAAGCTGAGTAAGCAGTCAGATCCAAGCAACAATATGACGAATATTAGCGTGACCGTGACTCGCAGCAGACATGAGCAACACAATCGCCGCCGCATCCATCTCAACCCAGATATGAGTAGAAAAGGTGATAGCCAACCTAATACCCTCGAGCAGGGCAGCTAACTCAGCATCAAAACTGGAAAAGCATCACAAGGGGTGCAGAAGGCAACAATGAGGGCTCCAGTATGATCACAAACCACTCCACCACCAGCACCACGTTGTGTATGTGAATCGAATGAACCATCTGTGTTCAGCTTCACCCAAGGAAACTCCAGAGGGAGCCAACGAACCAAAGTGGACTGAAGAGTTTACCTCTCGGGGGGAGCTGGGGGCATGAAATCAACCGGAGGGGCATAGCCTCACCAATGAGAGTCGATGAGTTTTCCTGCCACAACGAGCAGCCGAAAGTGTCGAACAACCTGCCAAATCACATGAGAAGCACGAAAAGAAGTAGCCTTGTGCTTATGGCTATTCCTTTCCGTCCAAAGAAACCACATAACCAAACACGGAACCAAAAATGAAATATGCCTCTTATCCTTCCTAGAAAAAGCGCGCCGCCAGTGACCTAGCATACGTGCAATATCAGTGCTCGTGTGATAAGGCGTGTGCATAGTAGGAAACCAAGAGTCAAAATGAGCCCAAACAATCAAAGCAGCCTCACTCCAAATGAAAATATGCAGACACGACTCAGACTGGGGAGACACGCAACAAAGACACATGGAGGCAAGGAAAATACCCTGCGACTGGACGAGAGTCAACAGAAAGATGATCAAAAAGCAGACGCCACAGGAACACAGAGATAGAAAGAGTAAGATAATCACTCCAGATATCCGCAAACATAGTTTGCTTGGGCAGTCATCTTTGGACAAGATCCCAAGCAGATGAAGTAGAGAACTAGTCGTGGCTGGTCAAATCCCATTGCATAACATCCTCCGTCCCCACCACAATCGGCGTCCGGCTTAGGGAATCAATCAAATCAACAGACATATCATGCAAGTCACATAAATCATACAAACGAGACTCATCCCACGCAAAGTCATGCCGAAAATTACAGACACGGAAAAAGGTGTGACCATTTTTGGGATGACTATATGAGCTCAAAGGGCGATCCCCGAACCATATGTCATCCCAGAAACTAATCCTATCATTCCCAATGGACCACATAATATGACACTGAGCAGACTCAGAAATACGCATCATACGACGCCAAGTAGGACTCACATGGACAGTATAATGCGAGCGCTGAGGAAAACGCCCATCACAATAATTGGCCCACATATAACGAGCCCATAAAGACTCCTTAGCCTGAAAGCGCCACCACAACTTAAAGCTGAAAGCGCGTCCAACCTCAGAGAAACGACGAATACCAAGACCACCCTCCACTAAAGGCATGCAGATTTGTTCCCAGTTCACCCAATGAATCTTCCGCTGCTCACCTGAAGAACCCCAAAAAAACCTAGCAATCAGTTGCTCTCATTCCCGGAGGACACTCTGCAAAGGCTCCATAACCTGAAGGATGTGGAGGGGGATAGTACTAAGATTACTCCGAATCAGCGCCAAGCGCCCGCCAAATGAGAGATGACGATGAAACCAACCATGGATCCTATCCGTCAACTTCTTCCTAACACCAAGGTAGTGAGAGACACGACGGTAACCTCGAAAAATCAAAACTCCAAGGTAAGTGAAGGGTAAAGAACCACGCTGGAAAACACCAATTGCACCGATTCTCTGATCCCACTGCCCATGACGATCCCTAATGTAGAAACTTCTCTTGCCATTGTTCACTTTCTGCCCAGAAACAACAGAGTAGTGATCAAGGCACTCAACTAGGCGCTGAACGGACTCAATCTTCACTTTCGTAAAGATAATAATATCATCGACATAAGAGAGATGAGAAATAGGGAAGCCCCTGTAAGTCGTCCTATACATCATGTGCCTCTATCCAATAATCAGACGATTTAAAATCCGAGATAAATAATCTGCAGTCAGAATGAACAAAGAAGGAGAGAGCGGGTCTCCCGTTCTGAGCCGACTAAAAGAAGCCTGAAGGTGACCTATTAACAAGAACAGAAAACCAACATCGACAGATACATCGCTCAATAAGACTCAACCACGCAGGAGGAATTTCCATTCGCTGAAGGATCTGAATAAGGAACAACCGTTGAACACGATCATACGTCTTAGCCATGTCAAGCTTAAGCGCAACATTCAGAGTAGGAACACTCTTATCTAAATCCTGAATCATCTCTTGGGCAAGCACAATATTATCACACAATAATCTACCCTTCACGAAACCACTCTAATTTGGAGCCAACACCAACGGAAGAAGGGGTGCCAAATGCGAGGTCAAGATCTTAGAAATGATCTTGTTAGTAATGTTGCACAGACTAATAGGATGGTAGTTAGCCCAAGTCTCCGGATTCGTCTTCTTAGGGAGCCAGACGATGGTAGTGGCGACAAAACTACAGGGCATAAAACCACCAGAGAAGAAATCCTGAACATCAGCAATCACGTCAGTTGCCATAAAGTCCCAACAGTGTTGAAAGAAAATAACAGAGAAACCGTCTGGACCTGAAGTACTATCACTATTGATCCCAAAGACAGTCGCTCGAATCTCAGCCGCATCAGGAGTCGCACAAAGACCATCTCTATCTACAGTATCAGGAAGAGCGTGAATCACATCAAGATCCGGGGGCAGAAGCTGATCCACATCAGCAAACAAGAAAATATTCTGAAAGAAAGAAGCAGCAGAGGTGCGGATCTCCATCTCATCAGTCAAACTCTGTCCCCCATCAGTGATAGCATGAATCCGAGTTTTCACCCGCTTCTGCTTCACCCATCCCTGAAAGAACCGCGAATTCTTTTCCCCTTCAGCAATTCATCTAATGGCCGCTTTTTGCTTCCAGAAATCATCCTCATGCGAGAGCGAAGCACATACTCAACAATAGACTTCCTCAGGCTAATCCGATGGGCTGGAGAAGAATCAGAATCATAAACCAACTGCGCGATGCCAACAGCTTCCTCAGCCTGTCTCAAGTTATCGAAAATATTGCCAAACACCTCACGGTTCCAGCCTTTGAGGAAGTGCTTAGTCCGAGTGAGTTTGAACTGGAGATTCATCATGCCATTGAACCCAGTTTCCTCAGCCTAGATATGAGCAACCTCATGCTTGAAAGTGTGATGTCTGACCCACATACTCTGAAAGCGGAAAGAGGACTGAATAGTCTCAGAGGAGAAACGACAACTCACCAAAAGAGGGCCATGATCAGAAAAAATCCTAGGTAGATGGGAAACCCGGGTCACATCAAAAATAGAAGTCTAGAACTCTCCTAAGAGAATCCGGTCTAATTTCTCCCGCAGGCCACTACGTTCCCAAGTGAAAATAGAACCGTCAAATCCAGGATCAAATAACTGACAATCAGAAATAGCATCAGCAAAATCAATTATCTCCTGATGACGGCTGGTCGTACTACCATCACGCTGTTCCTCAGTGAAAAAAATGTTGAAGTCGCCTCCAACAACCCATGGTTGTCCATCCATAAGCATAGATAACTCATGCAACTTCTCTCATAAAGGATAACGGGCCTTCCTACTGCACTTAGCATAAACCAGAGTGGCAAAAATCGAAGTGAAAAATATGGCATCCGACACCCGAACATGCAGAGCTTGCTCAGAATCATCAATCACCTCTACCTGATAATCTCTACGGGCAAAAAACTAGATTTTGCCATTCGCGTTTTGACATTGAAACAACAAACCAAATCTATTGCTCAGAAAATCAGCATCAGGCTCAGTCTGGGGTTCAAGAATAGCAACCATACTCAAACGATGAAGCCTAATCAGATTATGAAGATGACTCTGGGTACCAGGGTTGGCCATGCCCTAAGTATTCTATATCATAATTTAGACAGACATGAGAAACAAGATCAGGAGGAACGAGAGGCAGAAAGCCCCTCACCAAAACATCCACTATCCATATCCGGAGAGTCCAAAATACGAACAGGAGGTCTAGAATCATGATCAGAAATGATGCTCTCTGTCATGTTCGCATCTCTCACAATATGAACAGCTTCCTCATCGGTAATCTCAATATCAGTAGCATCAGAATCAAAACCCTCTGTCTCTTCCTCATCTCCCAAAATAGAATATGGGTTCGCATGCTCAACTGCCATCTCAGTTGCTCGTTGTCTACACTCCTCATCAGAAATTCGCCGTGGGGGCTCAACTTGCTGATCTTGGTGTCGCACCTGGTTGGGCTTGTTAACTATACCTAGTGAAGAAGCATGTGGCAGAGTGGCACATGTAGCACTATCTCTGATCTGATCTTGTCTTCGCCTCTGATTCTGCCTGGATGAAGCTTTGCGTCCATGCCTCTATTGACGGGCGCGATTCTGTGGCTGGAAACCCTCACTGTTTTGCTGATCATTCTGAGTACAACTGTATCTGGGTAAGTGTCTTGAGTACGCTGTTGGTCAGAGGAGGTGTCATGAGGAGCAGTCGTCTCTGAAGGAACCTGGGGCTCTCATAGGGCGAGAATAATCCCGCTTAGGCAGAGGTGATCTCTTGCCAAATACATAACAAGAAACAGCTAAGTGCCCAACATGTCTACATTTATAACAATAGGAAGGGATCTTATCCCACACTACCTTCTGCACAACATCCTTACCCGCAACATGTAAAACAATCTCACTAATGACTGGCTTAGATATATCAATTTCAACACAAATGCGAGCAAAAGTGACACGAGATCTAGAAGCAGTGGCACTATCAATCTGAATAGGATTACCAAGTAATTTCCCAGCAGCATTCACATCATATAAATGTAGAGACAAACCGGGAAAATTACACCAGATAGCAACAATAGGTGTTTCAAGAAAGGGATCAAAATCACGTGTCCACTGGAACACATGCATAGGATGATGCTCCATAAACCACACATGCATCCCATTAGGACCATTTAAAATCTTAGCGTAATCAGCAGAATCAGACAATTCAATCAGAATATGCTTCGCATTCAAAAATTTCCAAGTAATGTACCTGTTAGTTTGATATTGCCCAGAGCCTTGGCGATGAGATGGGAAGCAGGAATCGAATGAGAAAATGACAAAATCGCAATCCAAATCGATCTGGGTTTTTTTATATATAAAAAATACGTAAATAACTAAAAAATCCGTAGAAAATGAACCTAGCTCAATATTTCGATTATTCAACTTTCAAATATTTTGCAAAAGCCCTACTTCACCTACACTACCAATTAAGCGAATCATTACAAATGTCTCACTTTTCATAATGGGATGTTCCATTATAAATGTCTCACTCTTTTTTGGCAATATATATTTTCTATCTATACTTAATATTTAAATAATTTTCACCAATCTATTTTAATTATTAATTATATATATTTTTTTTAATTTTCGTGTCTAAAAATAATGGAACACTTGTAATGAAACAGAGGAAGTAATAAATTACTTTGGGGAGTTGAGTATTTTATGCTGTTATCCTTATTTCCAACCGACATAATTGAAAATATGGGTGTTATTTCACAATTTTGAGTTGTTGTAATCATTATTTTATGTTAATGCATATTTTATTTCACAAATGTATTATGATTTTATTGTATTTATTTAGGCATCTGCATAATCGTTTGGTTGGGTCAAGAGTCATAATGCTGAAATCCATTTTTTATTTTCATTTGTCAAAAAGGGTCAACAGCCAACCAAATTAAATCATAATTCCTTATACTAGCTCGTACAAATATAGTTATCATAAGAAGTTAAAAATACAACTCAACTATTTGGCTCGTCCAACACATAAGATGTGCGCACTATTTAGCGCAATTTTGTAGAACTATCGAATAACCTGTGTGTTGGACGGAGAACTTCCTTATGTGGTTGAGAGATGTGTTGAGGAAGACACGATAATAATATTATCCTTCTTCCGTTTCAAAAAAAAAAGTTAAAGATACAAAGGGTTAATTACGCCAAAAATCATGAACTTTGGTCGGATTTCCAAACTTTTCATGAACTTTTTTTTTATTAAAAATTCCCCGAACTTAATCGTCTGAATAATTTTTCAATGATTTTCGAAAATTTCTAAATTGAGTGCTGACATGGCATTTTTGAGTGACATGAAAAATGATATGGCACCGCCGGACGGAAACCAAAACGACGTCGTTTAGTTGGGCGTAAAACGACGTCGTTTTGAGCCTCTCTCTCAGCTGAGCCCAACTGCATCGTCGGATCGGAAGTCGAGCAGCAGTAGCGCCGGAAGTCGAACTCACCAGAAAAACTTATTTCTCCTTATCGCAAACCCTAACCATAAATCACCCTCTGTTGGTTCCCCCATCTCAAACGGCGATGTCGCAACAATTGACTTCCACATCGCAAAAATCACCCTCCCTAATCGCAAACCCTAACCCCACAGCATCTGGGAGCCGGTGGATCTGTGGAAGCCCAAACCCCATAGCAGCAGTCGATTCCTCTTCTTCGTCTGTGCCTCAATCGCGAGTCGCCGACAAACGAAGAAGAGAGTGCAATAAGGGTCGCCTGCGACTTTAGGGTCGCCGAAGGGGTCATCTGCAAGATTGCGGAGCGCGATTTAAATTGGACAGCAAAAACCTAATCAATCGCCATGATGAATGGGTAGGGTAAATTTGATTACATAGGGCTGCTTTGGAGCAAATGAGAGCTCTGTAGACGCCGTTGTTGTGGGGAAGAGGATGGTCGCGGCGGCCGCCAACAGCAGAGAGAGAGGGGGGATCGAGCGAGGGATAGAAAAAGATAGGGGGAAGAGAGAGAGAGATAGAGGGGGAGACGTAGAGAGAGATAAACGAGGGAGGGATGCAGAGTGAGAGAGAGAGAGGAGATGAGAGCAGGGGCGGTGTAATACCCGGGCTTTTGATGACGTGTTTAGTTGCTTGAGTTTGAGTAATTAGGGTATCCTTTGTTTGATTTACTTTGTAAAGAGATGAGGAGTTATATGAAGTTTTCTTGTTATTTTTTTTAAGATGTTGAGATGTTCTTTCGATGATGTGAGAATGATGTGAGATTTTATATCCGTATTTGAGTTTGAGTATTTGAATAATTCGAGATAATTATTTGAATGAGAATGATGAACTCGGAAGTGAGATCTGAGTCCGTTAAGACGTTTTTCAAAATTTTGACTTTTTGACGATGAATAGTAAAATACTGCTATTTCGTCTTTTTGTCGACTTTCAAAATCTTATGTGCACGTCGTCGAGAAATATTCTTAGTTTTTCGATACGAGTCCAATAATGAAAGTTTTTATTTTTTTTTGACGACGAGTGAATAGTGAATCGGGATTTCTCGATAAACGTGTAGATCTCGTTTATCAGAATTTCGAGAACGAGCTTGTATTTTCTATATTTATATAGAATTACGAGTGTAATGAAAGTGAGTAGAGGTTGAGAGGGCGAGTAACGAAGAGTATGGGTAGTTAGTCGTTAAAACGAGACGAGACGAGATATTTAACGACTAAATATCTAACCTACCCTACCCCTAACCACCCCCCCAACCGCCCAAACCCACTCACTCACACTATATCACGTTGATATCAGCCACAACACACACACTAACACCTAAAACACACACACACTTCACGCATAACACCATTTTCTTTGGTGTTGGAGCTTTTGACCTCCGATTTGAGCACCGAGACGAGCATCGATCATCTTTTCGATCACGTATCTAAGTAGGTAAGATCTCTACCTACGTTTTGATGGTTTTCTTTTCGATTTTCGTCGACGTCGAAAAACGTCGATTCTCGACTTTATTTTGAAACGACGTCGGATCGTCGTGAAATTTTAGTATGTTGTTCTTGGGTAGATGTTGAGCATGTTTAATGAAGGGAGTAAGAACGGAACGAACCGTAGCTATGAAACCCATGAGGGCAGCCCCGTTTTTCACATATTAGCTTGTCTTTCGATTTTTGTTTGATCGTTTTGACTTGATATTTGTGCTTAAGGGTATGCTAGAATCGATATATATTAAATTCGTATTTTTCCAAGCACGAAAATTGTATAAATTTTTAGAGTATGATTATTTAAATTCGTGAAGTTTGAGACGTTGCATAATGAATATTATTGCGTATATGTGTTCTACGATATCACATGAGCATGCTAATTGATTTACAATTTATGGATGATAATTGTTGAACGAAATTAAAACTGGAATTCTGTCAAAATTTTACAGTAGTTTCAAGCTTATGTTTCGATGAGTTTTCATTGCTTGATGGCTCTGAAATTTTAGTATGTTTATCTATGATATGTGTATTTCGTTGCTGCAAAATTTCATGTCTTTTGGATGATGTTTGCTATTTTAAAGATATTTTGAAAAATCCTTGACAGAATCTGTCAACTATTGGTAGACTTCACAAAAACGTTTATATCTATTAATCCATGAAGGATTTTGCATCACCGTTTTTTTTAAACGAAACTAGACTTCAATACTTTTCTAAAAACATAAGATTTCGATTTTTATGACCTCTGAAACAGAGCAGTTTATTATTTCAAAAATGCCCTGTTCTGCTGTCATATTTGTCCAACAGTAAAAGTGTATGAGTTTCATTGTTTATTTGGCAGATCATATGAACGTTTTCTCTTGTGAAATTTTAACCAAATCTTCAAGGATACCTTTAGTTTTGGATGATTAAATTTGATGGAATTTTATTAAGGTTTGCCTTGGTTTCTAATGGCCTAAACAAAATTGGCAGAAACTGTCAATCTTTGACAGCCTGCACTAAAAGAGCAATATCTCCAAAAACCTTTAACCTTTTTGGTTAACTACCATTTTTAGAGTGAACTACACTTCATGGAGTTTTTTAGATCAATTGGTATGAGAGTTTATGATGATTGAGTTGGTTGTTATGAATTTTTAAAGATGACACAAAAACAGCAAAACTTTCTAGAAATAACTTGATTATATTTGTTTTGATGGATGATACGATATGACTAAATGGTGTGAGTTGTGAGAGTTATGATTAACGCACATAAATGTTGGTATCTGACACTCGAACAATTGGTGTCGAGTATAAATGATAGTTTACTGATAAAGAGTTTTGATGATTTTGAATTGTTTGGTTTGCGTTGAAAAGATGTCAAGATGTTAAGTTTTGAGTCGAGAGACGAGTTCACGTAGTGAGATTCACGCGTTGAAATCTCGTGGCTGACATTATATATGAATAGGTCATGTCGAAATTTTTAGTGAAATTAGAATTTGAGCATAGTCAATTCTTGTTGACCTGTGACTCAAATACATACCTAATGGAAAGTTTAACTTTCTAATTGGTTAATTAGACGAGATGAGAGCGAATAGATCTGCTAAGAAAGTGGACTTTTCGATGTGTTAAATATTTCTTTTAATTGAAGCGCTGCTAATTTGTCACAGCCCGCCCTAACTAGGGATAGTTAGGCCGAGTGATCCACGACTAGGGATGTGGTTAAAGAAGAAGGGGAAGAAAAGGGGAGTCATTTATAGCCGTAAAACTTACTCATCTAAAAAAAAAACTCGTCATTTTTATTCATTAATACTCAATTGAAAACAGTCTATGAAAGGCAGTATAAAACTTAATTAATATCATTAATCAAGTTAGACATCATATGAAACCATTCTCTTAAGACTCAAAGTATGACATAACATACTATAACATCAACAACATCTTGCAGCGGAAAGTAGCTAGACATATGTATGAAGACATATTCTAGACAGGTTAACTATTTATTAACAACCCTGGAGACTCCGCTCATTGCAACACCATCATCACATCAGCTCAACCTGCACATTTAGAAAACATATGCAGGGCTGAGTACAAAAGCACTCAGTGGGCACGTATGCCTAAGTATAAAAAAAACATGCTTCAAAACTGTAAATTGTCATGCCATCATAAACAGTACAGCAAGGGAGTTTTAGCTAAAAGGCCCAAGCTTACTAAATTCATTTGTGATTCTTAAAGTTCGACTGATCAGTCTAAGTTCTCTTGTAATCTATCATATCTGGAATTGTGTGCCGGAGAGGTGGCCACCTCTCACGGTCACTTGACCGGCCAACCCGCTAGATGACTCACGGTCACTGGTGTACACTAGCCCTGGCAGGATAGCTATCAACTGCTCAGGACCCGAATTCGATTGCATCATTGGCAAAGCCAAAGCAGATAGATATCATACTAAAATTTAAACATTTTATGGCAAGACAACAGTTGTAATATTTTCCAGTTCAAAGATTTGTAACGAAATAACTTGTTCAAAGGTAGCATTAAACTCGTTTGATAGATATATAAAACTGAAATTAACAGTTAAATCATCTCATGCATTCATTCGTATAAGAGGCCTACGACACGCAGGGGATCTCTATATACGTATAGTAAAAGTAATGCCCACCTGATAGCAACTTTTGCTTTGGTAAAGTAGCTCCTTGACTGGCTATTATTACTCTCGCGGTTCACCTTTATTGCGATGATATAAAGTAAGATATTTGCTCGAATAAAATCCTCAATTAATGAGAATGCGTAATTTAACTATGCATGACTCGTATTCCGATAATTATTATTCTGAGATAATAATATGGGAGATTCTATTATAAATCCTAATTGTCAGATTAAAATAAATAAAATTAACTAATTGAGGATCGTCTCATGAGGGTGGATAAATAATTAATCCGCTCATCTTTGAGTATTCTAACTCACTTACTAATTAATAGCCTCATTCTAAATTAATTAATAATTAGAATTAGCTCAATTAAATTAATAGATTAATCTAGACTACCCTTAAATTGGGTCTGATTTTAAGCCAAAATAATAATGGCAGTCCAAATAAAATTAACTCTAGCCCAAACTAATTAAATACAGCCCATTATCAATTTAGATCTGCAGCCCACATAATTAAAATAAAGGCCCAATTTTCGGCCCAAAGGGAAAAAAATTGATGGCCCAACACAACTCAAGCCCAACACATTAACCCTTCTTCCTCATTTCATTTAGCACAGCCGCTTCATCTCTCTCTCTCTCTCAAAATTCGCCCCTCTCTCTCTCAGCCATAAGTTCCGCCGCCGCGGCTTCGTCTCCGGCGAAGGGCCACCGGCCTCATCTCCCTCCGACCTAACCAAATCGCGCCGCCACGATTCCTCTCTGGAACTCCGGTGAGTCAGCAGCGAGAAGTCACTGCCGCCGCTTCATCCCCATTTTTCGGCGACTCAGAGCAGCAACGACGAGGCCGCCGCCGCCTGAAGTCCCAGGTCCTCCGATCTCTCTCTTCAGTCGCAACCACCGCCATACCTACTCTCTATTTTTCCAAGGTCAGACGGCAGTAGTGACGCCACCGTCGACCGACACGCCTGGAAGCTCTATCGCCGGGCGTCGCCGCTGCTGAGGTAACGCCGCCGTTCTACCCCCTATCTCGATCTTCTCAAGTACAGATTCGCGGTCGGCCCTGTCTTCCTCTCGATTGAGCGAGACCGCCGCCGCTGCTGTTGAAGAAATCCCCAAACTCAGCGAGGGTCGCCGCCTGAATCTCAACGAGCCGCCGGGTCTCCTTCTCCCCTGGGCTGGCCGGAGATTGTGGGTTCTCGCCGCCGTCTACGACGTTCATTGTCGCTGGAGTTTGTCCGCCGCGGATGCCGCTGCCGCTGACTCTCCGGTGAGGCCGCACCCTGCTTTTGGCGCTGCTCTGCTCGGTTCCTTCGCCGCGTCGTCACGCCGTCTCGAGTCGTTGCCGCTCTGTCCCTCGGGACAGAACTTCCCTTGGTTCTAGCTCTCCGAACCATCGTTCTCGGCAGTCCACACCTCTCCCTCATCTATCAGTCATTGGTCCTCAATTCAACACTCGAGCATAAGCCGAGCTCTCCCGGCTCGTTTCCCAACTCAGGATGCAGTTAAACAGGATAGAGTTTTCTTATTTTCTTTCTAGTTCTGTATAAATGTGATTCTCTTGGTTCCTATATATATATGTCGATTATGCAAAAGGTTAAAACTAGGCAGTGCTGTCTTCTAATGTCTTATGAATTCTCATCGTCTATCTCACGAAGAAACACATATAAACTGTGATTGGGCTAATCATCTAGTTCTTTATCATTCTATGTTTGCTGCATATGTATTTCTATACAACTGAAATGTATGCTTGATGGTATGAAGCATGGATTTAAACTGAACTGAGATGGTGTGAATACCTTGTGTATTTCGTGCTTGATTAGCTGATGCGTTTTCCTTTAGTTCAGTGGGGATTTGCTTGGAGTTTTGGATGCAGCAAATGAAGTCTCCTCCTCTCTTTCTTTCTTCGAATTCTGGTGAACTAAGGATGGATGTTGGTTGATACTACAAGGAAGTCAAAATGTGTCTGCCTCTTTTAGAGAAGGTGTAGTCATCGGTTGCGGCTGAGGTGGTTGGACGACTTGGGCGGCTGGAGCATGCTAAGGAATAGGGTAGGGAGAAGGGGATTGGTGGAGTTGGGGGGGCTGTGGCAGAGCTATTGCTGCTTCACACACGCACGCCTCCTCTCTCTTTTCTTTCTTCTCTTATTTCCTCCCTATTTCCTTTCTTTGTAGTCAACATTCTCATGCTTAGGTAGATATTAGTATTGTAATAGCTAGGTTGGTTGTGGTGCAAATAATTAAAATTCCTTTGGCTTCAAAATTCTAAATCTGTAATATGAAATGCGTATTTGTGTATTTGCTTGATATCTGATTTCTAGATCTCTTAGAATAAATCTAAATTAAATCCGTAGTTTTAATTCTTTGACTAGCATCTAAATTAAATCCGCAGATTTAATTTGCTTCACAAGCCGAAATAAATCCACAACTCAAATAAAATAATAATAATAACAACTAATAATATAATAAATATTTCTATTGCACTTAATAAATAACATGACTTTGCTAAGTCAGTTATAATCTGAAATAATAGCATTGACTGCTTTTAACAATATAAATTCAGGATCATAAGCTGAATTCATATCAGGATAATAATCGGTTTCATTCACTGATGAAAAATAATAAACACGCATTACTGGATTTAATATATAAAAGGCGGGTCACTACATACTACCCCTCTTAACAAAAATTTCGTCCCGAAATTTGCACCTCTTGTAAATGTTTAGGGTACTTCTCTCACATCTTATCCTCAAGTTCTCTTTCCACTTCTTTCTAACTATCATATGTCCATTGGACCTTACCCAATGTAATCGACTTATTACTCAATTGCCGAATTTTATGATCTAGCATCAACTGAGGTCTCTCTTCATAACTCAAGTCTGGTTCTAAGATCATTTCTTCTTAGTAAACCACATGGTTTGGGTCGAAAATATATATCCTCTCAATTGTGACACGTGAAACACGTTATGCACATTTCCAAAGCTAGGTGGCAAAGCCAACCTATACGCTATTGGACCTATCTTTTGCAATATCTCGTAAGGACTTATAACTCTGGGTCTAAGCTGTCCTTTAACTCCAAATCTATTCATCCCCTTTGAGGGTGAAACCTTCAAGAAAACTTTGTCTCCTATCTCGAAACTTTGTCTCACATCTTATAGGCAAACTCAATTAGTGGCAACACATTCTCCCAATGTACTCCTCTATCAAGGATAGTAGTTCTTATCATATCTTCTATCGTCTGCTATGCTAAAATTCATCCTTGTACCCAACTCTTTTTGTAACTCATCCAAAAACGTGATGTAATATTTTTTTTTTTTGATCTCTCTCTGAGGTGATCTACATCGGTACTCAAAGCAATCTTATAATCTCACGAACGTACAATTGTGCTAACTTATCTGGTCCATACGCGATTAGGATCGGTATGTAATGGGCAGATTTTGTTAGTCGATCTACAATCACCCAAATTGTTGTATTTCCTCTTTGACTTTTGGGTAAAGCTGTCACAAAAGCAATCTCTATGTGATCCCATTTCCACTTGGGAATCTCCAACGGTTTTAACTTTCCATAGGGTCGTTGGTGTAATGCTTTCACTTGCTGACAAGCTAAGCATCGTTCTACAAACGAAGCTATGTCTCATTTCATTCCGTCCCACAAAAATCTATTTTTCACAACCTGATACATCTTTGTGCCTCCTGGGTGGGCGGTGTAAGGCGTGTCATGAGTCTCACTCATGATCGTATTCTTAAGTTCATCATCGCGGGGAATGCATCTTCTCCCCTCAAATAAGATAGCATTGTCTGATTTTTTTTTTTTTTTTGTAACTCTTGAGATCTCCTGCTCTTATCCTTTCTCGTAACTTGTTCATTGTCTCATCTTTCCTTGTGCTTCAATCACCATTTTCCTCAAACTAGGCATCGTCGCAACAATACTCGCTATCGTCTCTGGTGGTTTTATCATCTCTATCCTCATCTTGTCAAAGTCCTTTATAAGCTCATCCTCTCTCGTGAGAAGACATCCTAACTTTGACGAGACCTTTCGGCTCAATGCATCGGCTACTACATTGGCCTTGCCAGGGTGATAATTAATGTCGCAGTTAACATCCTTTACTAATTCGAGCCATCTCCTTTGCCTCATGTTAATATCCTTATGCTCGAAAAAGTATTTCAAAGTTTTGTGGTTCGTGAAAATCTCACATCTAACTCCGTAGAGATGATGTCTCCAAATTTTCAGGGCATGCACAACGGCTGCAAGCTCTAAATCATGCGTTGGATAATTTATCTCGTGGGGTCTAAGTTGTCGTGATGCATAGACTATAACTCTTCCTTCTTGCATCAAAACACATCCTAGCCCACTCTCTAACGCATCTGCGTAGATGATATACTCTTTATCCATTTCTAGGACTATCAGCACTGGTGTTGTAGTCAATTTCCTTTAAGCTCTTAAAAACTCTTTTCACACTCCTCTTTCCAATTGTATTTAGCTTATTTTCTAAGTAATTGTGTCATCGGTCTTGCTATCGTGGAAAATCCTTCAATAAACCTCTGATAGTATCCTGCTAAGCCTAAAAAGTTGCGAATCTCGTTAGGCGTAGTTGGTGATCTCCACTCATGTACAGCTGGTACCTTGGCGGGGTCAACTTTAATTCCTTCGGATGATACAATATGTCCTAGAAAAGTTACTTCGTTCAACCAAAACTCGCACTTGGTGAATTTGGCAAAAACTTCTCAACTCTTAGCGTTTCCAACATCGTTCTCAAATGTTTTGGCGCTCCTTCTTATTCTTCGAATAGATGAGAATATCATCTATGAAAACTAGGATAAATTTATCCAGTTATTGATGGAACACTCGATTCATGTGATCCATGAAAACTACTGGTGCCTTCGTCAAACCGAATGGCACAACTATGAACCCATAGTGCTCATACCTCATTTGAAAAGCTGTCTTAGGTGTATCCTTCTGTCAAAATTTGAACTGGTGGTAATATGATCTCAAGTCATCTTTCAAGAAAAACTCGCTCCTCCTAATTGATCAAACAAGTCATCTATCCTCGGCAAAGGATATTTGTTCTTGAGTGTCAATTTATTCAACTCTCGATAATCTATGCACATTCTCAACGTGCCATCCTTCTTTTGACAAAAAGGACTGGTGCTTCCCACGGGAATACACTAGGTCTAATAAAACCTAACTCGAGCAATTCTTGTAGCTGAATCTTCAGCTCTTAGTAGCTCCTTAGGCGCCATTCTAATAGGGTGCCTTTGACACTAGTGCTGATCCAGGTTCTAGGTCGATAGTGAACTCCAACTGTCTTGTTGGTGGCAATCCTGGTAAAACCTCGGGAAATACATCTCTATATTCCCTTACCACTGCTACATCCTCAAAGTTTTTTTTTTTTTTTTTTTTTTATTCTCCTTCATCATTCAAGTAAACTAGGTAGGCTTGTGCTCCTTTCTTCTTTACCAATTTCGACGCCTGAAGTGCCGAAATGATTGGAATTCTCTTCTTTCTATCAATGTCGTGAAAACATGTCTGTTCCTTCTCAGGTGGTTGGAAAGTTATCTGTCTCCTCTTACAATCAATCGGGGCAAAGTTCTCTGCTAATCAGTCCATCCTTAGAATAATGTCTATGTTCCACATAGGCATTAAGTGCAAGGTTCTTGTTTTCATCTTTAGTGATCCTAACTCAAGCTCTAAGTTAGAAATCATGTGAGAAACTGTAGTAGCTCTTCCTACAGGAGTGATTATTCTCAACTCGGGACTAGCTTATTTTGGTTCGAGTTTGAAGGTAACATGCTTCAACTACTTAAAGAATGCGAGGCTCCTGTATTAAACAGGATTCTAACTGGTGCATCCAATAACTTGCCCATACTACCTTAAAGTCTTGCCTTAAAACCGGCACATAAAACTTAGACATCTCTTCATCAGTATCCATCTTCTGATGAGCAAATCGTGATAGCTCACAGAATTCTCGGTTATACTCTACAACCGATTTCTTTCCTTGCATCAAACTTCGATAATCAGCCTCTCGCTGCTTACTGTACTCCTTGGTACATATTTCTCAAGAGTAGCCTTGAATTGTTGTCAGGTGTAGTTTACCAGATGCTCGGTGTTAAAGTCCTCCGACGTGCCTCTCACTAGTCTTATACATCAAAAGAATCTACTAGGATAACTCAAAAGTTGTAAGGGTTCAACACTAGAACGACATCAAAACAAATTGTTCAAGAGACTCAAATGAATGACCAGAGGGTAGAATGAAGTAACTACCAGGTCGAACAAAAATGACCTAGAGTAAGAACCCATCTGGCTTTTCAACCGAAAGTTGAAACACATGGGTTTATAAACCCAAAACACGTCTACTGAGATTTGGATCATGCGGACTGGCCAGGTCCAACATAATCACTCCCCAGTCACACGGGATATACTATCCCGAACTTGGAAATTTTGTGTCTTCTAAACCCTCAACATACTATACATAACAAAACTTAAGTTCGCACCAGCAAGCTAAAAGCTTAAACTCAGGGTCCTATGTTCTAGACTCTTGTTTCGAAAGTTCAATATTTTTCGACTCTCCTCTCATGTTGCGGTGGTGGTGGCGGAGTATTATCCCGCCTATCCTTCACATCACACTCTTGATGACATCTTTGAGGCATTTTTGAAATCACAAAAGGAAAACTCAACTCGACCAACGCTCTAAGCATCCTCGAAACTCAAGTTCAATTTACTAACTCAACTTTAAGGAAACCCTCACGGTCACTTTAACATTCATCTGTAAGGCAATAAGCACTCACGAAATGCTAACAAAAAGACCACTCTGGTCAACCTAATATATCCATCAGTAGAATGCCTCTTTTTAGAGGACTTACATAAAGGGGTTATATAAACCCTACAAAAACCATAGTATCTATCGTAATGTCCCTTCTAAATCGACACCATTAATAGTACTATGTCTCGGTCTGGACCTCCTACGGTAATTGCTACCAGTTAACTCATCTAGTTGCTACTTTAGCACACTAGGAACATCCATCTATTTAACATCAGTAGGGTACTAAATTCGCATGCTTATCTATCATCATGTCAAAATCTCAAGTACCAGTATCTCCTAAGTAAGTTATATACATCGCAATGTAATTGCAACTAATCAAAAACGAGGGTGTACCGCGCATACTCTCAAGATCATCCTTAGCTCTAGCCTACATCGGCTTCTCTTCTCATCCTCATCAACTCTAGCCCTCCTCGGCTACTTCTCATCCTCATTATCGTTTAACATTTTATCATCTTTGGTAACTGATACTCAAGGATCGACTCGATATCTACTACACTTTTCTGGAGTCCCTGGTAGAAAACAAGCATCCGGTCAGTAGATCCGCATAGAAAAATCTAGGTATCTGTAACAAATCCCATCTCCTGTGGGTCCAGCTGCTCAAGACGACCTGTCCCATCATATTGAGAGGCTTTCTTCCTTGCTCAATCCTACCACTCGATTGGTAGCACGGGGACTAAGGTGCACGATGCCATCCAATCTAGTAACAACCATAAGGCTTTCATCATTTCATAGTCTTTGAACATGTGTTAGAAAATCTGCTAGGGTATCTCTGTACCACATACTGTACGCCTCGTCCTCGTATCCGATCTTCCCTGAGTTCGATCTCACAGCAGTCCACTTTCGTGCAGTGCCAACAGTCTTGGCCAACCTATAAGGAGAACTTAAAGGTGACTCTAGGAACTAACTTTACTTGGCTCCAGCAACAGAAATAAACAAAACATAACTTAGCAAAACTCCTATTAAGTAGTACTGTTATCTTAAAACTCAAGCTCAAAACATCTAAATTCTCGTCTCGTCCCATCTTTACATAGTAGGTAACCTCTCTAAACAATGATATTAGATCCCTCAATCTAAATCATCGTGACTCAGTAAGACAACTCAACAATTCTCTCTCAAAGCCATCTCCAAAGGACTATGGCTCATGATACCTCCTCAAGTACCATTAAGGTTGCGTGAGCAAAACTCGCGTCATAAAACATCTCAAACATATCGTACAATATCTCATTGCAGCATGTTAATAACTCATCATTAATCATGCTATTATACTCAAGCTCATAACTCAAACTCATAACTCATACAAACAAGTACTTAAAACAATTGCTAATTCTCTCAAGCTTTAGCTCTAAGTTCTCATTTCATCCTTCTACTTAGTAGAAAATCTCTCTTAACAATGACATTAGATTCCTTCATCTAAATCATTGTGACTTATCACAACTGCTCAAACAATTCTCATCACAAAATATCTCAAATACATCACATCATAACTCATAATTATGCATCCTCAATCATATAACATCATATGATATAAACGCTCTCATGATTCATCATGTAACGTCAACATATGCTCTTACAACATAATAACTCATTATTAATCATGTTGTCATCCTCAAACTCAAACTATGCACCTTTAAAGTGTAACATCATAACTCATCATATAACCTCACATCATGCTCTTCAAAATTTAACGTCAAATAAACTTTGAAATTTTACATACCTCGTTGAGCCTGGTGTGATGGTGCGCTGAGCTCACGGTTGTTAATAACTATTAGTCTAGTGACTCATTCTAGACTAAACTCAAGACTTCTAATTCAGAGCTTAACCTTCGCTCTGATACCACTTTGTCACAGCCCGCCCTAACTAGGGATAGTTAGGCCGAGTGATCCACGACTAGGGATGTGGTTAAAGAAGAAGGGGAAAGAAAAGGGGAGTCATTTATAGCCGTAAAACTTACTCATCTAAAAAAAAAACTCGTCATTTTTATTCATTAATACTCAATTGAAAACAGTCTATGAAAGGCAGTATAAAACTTAATTAATATCATTAATCAAGTTAGACATCATATGAAACCATTCTCTTAAGACTCAAAGTATGACATAACATACTATAACATCAACAACATCTTGCAGCGGAAGTAGCTAGACATATGTATGAAGACATATTCTAGACAGGTTAACTATTTATAACAACCCTGGAGACTCCGCTCATTGCAACACCATCATCACATCAGCTCAACCTGCACATTTAGAAAACATATGCAGGGCTGAGTACAAAAGCACTCAGTGGGCACGTATGCCTAAGTATAAAAAAAACATGCTTCAAAACTGTAAATTGTCATGCCATCATAAACAGTACAGCAAGGGAGTTTTAGCTAAAAGGCCCAAGCTTACTAAATTCATTTGTGATTCTTAAAGTTCGACTGATCAGTC